>NW_019245192.1:0-99686 GCF_002742605.1 Olea europaea var. sylvestris | reverse complement strand
CCACTTGTCACTTGACAACAATACAAGTGTCAAACACCGTGTAACAAAATCAGTGTACAAATAGCAAAGTTCAATCGGTAAGAGCCTTGCTACATGTATACTATGGTGTACACTTTAGTTTACAATTTGCTACGTGTCATTATCCTGCAGGAAAGTTTAAATTTCAAAAAGTTTTTCCATCCAATTGACACTTGACCATAACGAAAGTGTCAAACAACGAGTCAAAAATCAGTATACAAATAACAAAGTTAAATCGGTAAGGACCTTTCTACATGTACACTATGGTGTACATTTTAGTTTATACTTTGCCACGTGATATTACGCTATTGGACAGTATAAATTTCAAACAGTTTTTCCATCCAATTGACAATTGACAAAAATGCAAGTGTTAGACAACGACTCAAAAATCAGTGTACAAATAGCAAAGTTCAATCGGTAAGAACCTTGCTACATGTACAATATCGTGTACACCTTAGTTTACACTTTGTCACGCGACATTACCATGTTGGCCAATTTGAATTTCTAGCAGTTTTTCCTTCCAATTGACACTTGACAACAATACAAGTGTCAAATAGCGTGTTAAAAATCAGTGTGCAAATAGTAAAATTTAATCGGTAAGAACCTTGCGACATGTACAATATGGTGTACACTTTTGTTTACACCTAACCACCTAAGATTACGCTGTTGGACAGTTTAAATTTCAAATAGTTTTCTCATCTAATTGACAGTTGACAACAATACAAGAGTCGAACAACGTGTCAAAAAATAATGTACGAATAGCAAAGTTCAATCGGTAAGAACCTTGCCACATGGACATTGTAACGCCCAGAATTCTCGGATATCGAAGCGTTAAAATAATATTCGTTTCTTTCTTTGGTTCGACCACTTTGACGCTAGCCAAAGTATTTTATAAATCCAATTTTTTTTAAAATATATAAAAATACAATGGAAGGTAGTTATCTATATAACTTAGGCAAATGTAGCAAAACTTGATTTTGTAAAAGATTTGAAGACAAATCGACAGTTACGGATTTAACGACAGAAGAAGAAAAATATCTTTAGCCTAGAAAATGTCCATTAAAATTTATGAAATTTTTTCAGGGACTAAATCATTCATATATGTACCACATATAAAAATTTGGGGTCTCAACGATAACGTTTTAAGCAAGAAAATGTTGCTCTAAAATGCTGGACAGAAAACTCGGATTTGTAACAACACAGTTTACTAAAACGAGCATAACTTTGTCTCTAATATTTTAAGGAAATTCCAAAGGCAACGATTAGAAGATTCATGGATCTTTCAAACTCATTTAATTTCACTTTAAAACATGCACTGTAACCCAAGTTATGATATTTTCAACTAGTTGGACAGAAACTGAAATTTCCACCCAGCATAAAATACAAATCAATCCAATGCTTTTAAATTCTTTTTAGCATGCACTGTCTAAAATGGAACGAAATAAACATTAAAAGCATTTCTAAAAGTTCATCGAAGATCCATAAAATATTTACAAAATGGAAATCTTTACTATGAAGTGAAAGCATTTCAGATCGCCGAAAACTTGCCACCACGCCAACCACTACCATGCCTCGATCTTAACCTATAAAATTTTTAGAAGGGTGAGTACTATAAATAATACTCAACAGGAAACACTTAAGTAAACGTAAAAATATATATTTTTAGAACTGCAAACTTTGGTCAATTGTCTCACCGTCAATTTCAAGTGAATTGGTGATCAGTTTGTCCGCTTACTCTTAGGTTTTGATAACCCCATTTCATTTGTCGTAATCATCTCTTCATCTCTTGTTTAAACCACCGAACGGTGATTCCATCATGAGCAACACAATAACACTTTTAATGCAAACGAAAATATATAAATCTTACATCACTTACATAAGTGCCGAAACACCCCTACCTCAATGCTTGGAATTTGAAATATCCTTTCGTGTCCAAAGAATAAAATGCAGCATACGTCTTGCCCTTTTCTTTAGAAATTTTCAGATTCAAAGTTCTTTTTGTATATGGAAGAAGGGGAAAAATAATTTGATGCATAAGTATAATAGGGAGAGAGAGAGAGTGGCCGTGTAGAATTATAAAATGGGAGTTACAAATTTTCAATTGCAATGGTGGTGGGAGTTGTATTTAAAATTGAAGGTTACACTTGAGGAAATGGGGGTGGTTGAAATTTTAAAATGTTAACTTCCAAATGGATATTGATAGGGACGTGTAGGTTATCATCCCACTAACCAAATGGTAGTTTAAAAACAAAATGACAGTTTTCTTCTTATTTATTTATTTGTATTTTTTTTATTAATCAAAAATGGGGTTTAAATATTAAGGTAAGTTGGGATGGTTAATGTACTATACAATAGGTTTTCTAATCTAACTTTCAAAGATTTAACAGATATACAGTAAAATGTGCGTCGTCAAAATAAAGTAACAAATAAAATTTGTCACCTAAAGAGATTTTAGCACCTTGTAAAATTTAAGAAAATCAAGTACGCAAAACCTTACTTTCGTGACCAAATTTAATTTGGACTATTAGGAAGTGTCGTAGCGACATAATAATATAACCCAAATTATATTTGAGTCCTATAAGAAAATTTTATTTGAAACGAACGAAACACTTTTTTTTCGGTCGCTACAAACACTATGGTGTATACACTTTAGTTTACACTTTGTCACGTGACATTACCTAGCTGGACAATTTAAAATTCAAACGGATTTCCCATCCAACTGACACTTGACAACAATGCAATTGGCAAACGTGTCAAAAATTAGTCTACAATTAGTTAAGTTCAATCGGTAAGAACCTGGCTGCATGTACACTGTGGTGTACACTTTAGTTACACCTTGCCATGTGACATTACCCTGTTGGTCATTTTAAATTTCAAACAGTTTTCCCATCCAATTGTCACTTGACAACAATAAAAGTGTCAAACAACGTGTTAAAAATCAATGTACAAATAGAAAAGTTCAATCGGTAAGAACCTTCCGACTTTTACACTATGGTGTACACTTTAGTTTAAACTTTGCCACGTGACATTACCATGTTGGACAGTTCAAATTTCAAATAGTTTTTCCATCCAATTGACACTTGACAACAATGTAAGTGTCAAACAACGTGTCAAAAATAAGTATATAAATAGGAAAGTTCAACCGGTAAGAACCTTGCTACATATACACCATGATGTACATTTTACTTTACACTTTACCACGTGACATTACCCTGTTGGATAGTTTAAATTTCAAACTGTTTTCCCATCCAATTAAAACTTGACAACAATGCAAGTGTCAAACAACGTTTCAAAAATTAGTGTACAAATAGCAAAGTTAATCGGTAAGAACCTTCCTGCATGTACACTATGGTGTATACTTTTGTTTACACTTTTCCACATGTCATTACCCTACTGGACAATTTAAATTTCAAACAATTTTTCCATCCAATTGGAACTTGACAACAACGCAGGTGTCAAACAACGAGTTAAAAATCAGTGTACAAATAGCAATGTTCAATCGGTAAGGACCTTACAACATGTACACTATGGTGTACACCTTGCCACGTGACATTAACCTATTGGATAGTTTAAATTTCAAATAGTTTTTCAATCAAATTGACACTTCAGTACAATGCAAGTGTCAAACAACGTGTCCAAAATCAGTGCATAAATAGCAAAGTTCAATCGGTAAGAACCTTGCTATATATATACACTATGGTGTACACTTTAGTTTACACTTTTCCACGTGACATTTTCCGAACAGTTTAAATTTCAAACAGTTTTCCTATCTAATTGACACTTACAAAAATGCAAGTGACAAACAACGTGTCGAGAATCAGTGTACAAATAGCAAAGTTCAATCGATAAGAACCTTGCTACATGTACACTATGGTGTACACACTTTGGTTTACACTTTGCCACGTGACATTACCATGTTGGACAGTTTAAATTTCAAACAATTTTCTCATCCAATTGATGCTTGACAACAATACGTGTGTCAAACAACGAGTCAAAAATCTGTGTACAAATAGCGAGCTCATTCGGTAAGGACCTTGCTACATGCACACTATAGTGTACACTTTAGTTTACATCATGCCATGTGACATTACCGTTTTGGATAGTTTCAATTTCAAATAGTTTTCCCTTCCAATTGACACTTGACAACAATGTAAGTGCCAAACAACGTGTTAAAAGTCAATGTAGAAATAGTAAAGTTCAATCGGTAAGAACCTTGCGACATGTACACTATGGTTTACACTTTTATTTTCACCATGCCACGTGATATTTCCCTGTTGGACAGTTTAAATTTCAAATGGTATTCCCATCCAATTAACACTTGACAACAATGCGAGTGTCAAACAACGTGTCAAAAATCAGTGTACAAATTGCAAAGTTCAATCGGTAAGAACCTTGCTACACGTACACTATGGTGTACACTTTAGTTTACACTTTACCATGTGTCATTACCTTGTTGGACAGTTTAAATTTCAAAAGTCTTCCCATTCATTTGACACTTGACAACAATGCAAGTGTCAAACAACATGTCAAAAATCAGCATACAAATAGCAAAGTTCAATCGGTAAGGACCTTGCGACATGTACCCAATGGTGTACACCTTGCCACGTGACATTACACTATTGGACAGTTTAAATTTCGAATAGTTTTCCCATCCAATTGACACTGGACTACAATGTAAGTGTCAAACAACATGTCCAAAATCAGTGTACAAATAGCAAAGTTCAATTGGTACGAACCTTGCTAGATGTACACAATGGTGTTCACTTTATTTTACACTTTGTCATGTGTCATTACGCTGTTCGACAGTTTAAATTCCAAATAGTTTTTCCATCCAAATGACACTTGAGAACAATGCAAGTGTCAAACAACGTGTCAAAAATTAGTTTATAAATAGCAAAGTTCAATCGGTAAGGACCTTGCTACATGTACACTATGGTGCACACTTTGCTACGTGACATTGACCTATTGGACAGTTTAAATTTCAAGTAGTTTTCCCATCCAATTGACACTTAACTACAATGCAAATATCAAGCAACGTGTCGAAAATCAGTGTACAAATAGCAAAGCTCAATTGATAAGAACCTTGTTACATGTACACTATGGTGTGCACTTTTGTTTACACCTTGTCACGTGACATTACCCTGTTGGACAGTTTAAATTTCAAATAGTTTTCCCATCCAATTGGCACTTGACAACAATATGGGTGTCAAACAACGTGTCCAAAATCAGTGTACAAATAGCAAAGTTCAATCGGTAAGAATCTTGCTATATGTACACTACGGTGTACACTTTAGTTTACACTTTTCCTTGTTACATTACCCTATTGGATAGTTTAAATTTCAAACAAATTTCCCATCCAATTGACACTTAACAACAATGCAAGGGTCAAACAACGTGTCGAAA
Organism: Olea europaea var. sylvestris; assembly: GCF_002742605.1. Taxonomy (NCBI): domain Eukaryota; kingdom Viridiplantae; phylum Streptophyta; class Magnoliopsida; order Lamiales; family Oleaceae; genus Olea; species Olea europaea. Next base: position 94,265 of record NW_019245192.1, on the reverse strand, counting down.
ATCTGTGTACAAATAGAAAAGTTCAATCGGGAGGGATCATGCTACATGTACACTATGGTGTACACTTTAGTTTACACTTTGCCACATGATATTACCCGGTTGGAAAGTTTAAATTTCAAATAGTTTTTCCATCTAATTGACACTTGACTAAAATACAAGTGTCAAACAACGTGTCGAAAATCAGTGTACAAATAGCAAAGCTCAATCGATAAGAACCTTGCTACATGTACAATATAATGTACCCTTCTGTTTACACCATGCCACGTGACAATACCCTGTTGGACAATTTAAATTTCAAACAATTTTCCCATCTAATTGACACTTGACAACAATACGAGTGTCAAACAACGTGTTGAAAATCACTGTACTAATAGCAAAGTTCAATCGGTAGGGATAATGCTACATGTACACAATGGTGTACACTTTAGTTTACACTTTACCACGTGACATTACCCTGTTGGACAATTTAAATTTCAAACAATTTTCCCATCTAATTGACACTTGACAACAATACGAGTGTCAAACAATGTGTTGAAAATCACTGTACAAATAGTAAAGTTCAATCGGTAGGGATCGTGCTACATGTACACAATGGTGTACACTTTAGTTTACACTTTACCACGTGACATTACCCTGTTGGACAGTTTAAATTTCAAACTATTTTTCCGTCCACTTGACACTTGACAACAATGCAAGTGTCAAACAACGTGTCAAAAATTAGTGTAGAAATAGTAAAGTTCAATCGGTAGGGATTGTGCTACATGTACACGATGTTGTATACTTAGTTTACACGTTGCCACGTGACATTACCCTGTTGGAAAGTTTAAATTTCAAACAGTTTTCTCATCCAATTGACACTTGACAACAATAAAAGTGTCAAACAGCGTGTCGAAGATCTGTGTACAAATAGCGAGTTCAATTGGTAAGGACTTTGCAATATTTACACTATGATGTAAACTTTAGTTCACACTTTGCCACGTGACATTACCATGTTAGAAAGTTTAAATTTAAAATAGTTTTCCCTTCCAATTGACACTCGACAACAATACAAGTGTCACACAACATGTCAAAAATCAGTGTGCAAATAGCAAAGTTCAATCGGTAAGAACCTTGCGACATGTACATTTTGGTGTACACTTTTGTTTACACCTTTCCACGTGACATTATCCTGTTGGGCAGTTTAAATTTCAAACTGTTTTCCCATCCAATTGACACTTGCCAACAATACAAGTGTCAAACAACATGTCAAAAATTTGTGTACAAATAGCGAGTTCAATTGGTAAGGACCTTGCTAAATTTACACTATGATGTACAGTTTAGTTTACACTTTACCACGTGACATTACCAAGTTGGACGGTTTAAATTTCAAACAGTTTTCTCATCTAATTGACACTTGACAACAATACAAGTGTCAAACAACGTGTCAAAAAATAATGTACAAATAGGAAAGTCCAATCGGTAAGAACTTTGCCACATGTATACTACGGTGTATACACTTTAGTCTACACATTTGCCACTTGTCATTACCCGGTTGGACAGTTTAAATTTCAAACAGTTCTCCCATCCCATTGACACTTGACAACAATGCAATTGTCAAACAACGTGTCAAAAATTAGTCTACAAGTAGTAAAGTTCAATCGGGAAGAACTTGGATATATGTACACTATGGTGTACAATTTTGTTTTCACTTTGCCACGTGATATTAGTCTGTTGGACAGTTCGAATTTCAAACAGTTTTCCCATCCAATTGACACTTGACAATAATATAAGTGTCAAACAACGTGTCAAAATGAGGGTACAAATAGCAAAGTTCAATCGGTAAGAACCTTGCCACATGTACACTATGGAGTACACTTTAGTTTAAACTTTACCACGTGACATTACTCTACTGGACAACTTAATTTTCAAACGGTTTTCCCATCCAATTGACACTTGACAACAATGCAAGTGTCAAGCAACGTGTCAAAAATCAGTGAACAAATAGCAAAGTTCCATCGATAAGAACCTTGCTACACGTACACTATGGTGTACAGTTTAGTTTACACTTTACCACGTGTCATTACCCGTTGGACAATTTAAATTTCAACCAGTTTTCCCATCCAATTGACACTTGACAACAATGCAAGTGTCAAACATGTCAAAAATTAGTGTACAAATAGCAAAGTTCTATCGGTAAGGACCTTGCTACATGTTCACAATGGTGTACACTTTGCCACGTGACATTACCCTATTGGGCAGTTTATAATTCAAATAGTTTTCCCATCCAATTGACACTTGACTATAATGCAAGTGTCAAAGAACTTGTCTAAAATCAGTGCACAAAAAATAAAGTTCAATCGATAAAAACCTTACTACATGTACACTATGGTGTACATTTTAGTTTACATTTTGCCACATGTCATTACCCGATTGGACAGTTTAAATTTCAAACAGTTTTTCCATCCAATTGACACTTGGCAACAATACAAGTGTCAAACAACGTGCCCAAAATTAGTGTAGAAATAGCAAAGTTTAATCGGTAAGGATCTTGCTACGTGTACATTGTGGAGTACACTTAGCCACGTGGCATTAACCTATTGGACAGTCTAAATTTCAAATAGATTTCCCATCCAATTGACACTTGACTACAATGCAATTGTTAAACAACATGTCGAAAACCAGTGTACAAATAGCAAAGTTCAATCAGTAAGAACCTTGCTACATGTGCACTATGGTGTACACTTTTGTTTACACTTTACAACGTGACATTACCCGGCTGGATAGTTTAAATTTCAAACTATTTTTCCATCCAATTGACAACAATGCGAGTGTCAAAAAATGTGTCAAAAATCAGTGTACAAATAGTAAAGTTCAATCGGTAAGAACCTTGCTATATGTACACTATGGTGTACACTTTAGTTTACACTTTTCCACGTGACATCAACCTATTGGACAGTTTAAATTTCAAACGGTTTTCCCATCTAATTGGCACTTGACAACAATGCAAGTGTCAGACAACGTGTCAAAAATAAGTGTACAAATAGCAAAGTTCAATCGGTATGAACCCTGCTACAAGTAAACTATAGTGTGCACTTTATTTTAAACTTTGTTACGTGACATTATCCTGTTAGACAGTTTAAATTTCAAACTATTTTTGCTTCCAATTGACAGTTGACAACAATGCAAGTGTCAAACAACGTGTCAAAAATCAACGTACAAATAGCAAAATTCAATCGGTAGGGATCATGTTACACTTACACGATGGTGTACACTTTAGTTTACACATTGCCACGTGACATTACCCCGTTTGAAAGTTTAAATTTCAAAAAGTTTTCCCATCCAATTTACACCTGACAACAATACAAGTGTCAAACAACGTGTCAAAAATCTGTGTACAAATAGCAAAATTCAAACGGTAAGAACATTGCCACATGTACACCATATTGTACACTTTAGTTTACACTTTGCCACGTGACAATACCCTGCTGGACATTTTAATTTTCAAATAGTTTTCCCATCCACTTGACACTTGACAACAATGCAAGGATCAAGCAACGTGTAAAAAATCAGTGGACAAATAGTAAAGTTCAATTGGTAAGAACCTTACCACATGTACACTGTGGTGTATACACTTTAGTTTACACTTTGCCACGTGACATTACCCTACTGGACAGTTCAAATTTCAAACAATTTTCCCTTTCAATTAACACTTGACAATAATCCTAGTGTCAAACAACGTGTCAAGAATCAATGTACAAATGGAAAAGTTCAATCAATAAGAATCTTGCTACATTTACACTATGGTGTACACTTTAACTTACACTTTACCACATGACATTATCGTGTTGGACAATTTAAATTTCAAATAGTTTTTCCATCCAATTGACACTTGATAACAATCCAAGTGTTAAACAACGCGTCAAAAATCAGTGTACAAATAGCAAAGTTTAATCGGTAAGAGCTTTGCCACATGTACACCATGGTGTACACCTTAGTTTACACTTTGCCACATGACATTACCCTATTGGACAGTTTAAATTTCAAATAGTTTTCCCATCAAATTGAAACTTAACAACAATGCAAGTGTCAAACAACGTGTCAAAAATCAGTGTACAAATAGCAAAGTTTAATTAGTAAGAACCTTGCTAGATGTACACTATAGTGTACACTTTAGTTTACACTTTGCCACGTGTCATTACCCGGTTAGACAGTTTAAATTTCAAACAGTTTTCCCATCCGATTAACACTTTCGATTGATACTTGACAACAATGCAAGTGTCAAATAACATGTCAAAAATCAATGTACAAATAGCAAAGTTCAAACGGCAAGAGCATTGCTACATGTACACCTTGGTGTACACCTTAGTTTACACTTTGCCACATGACATTACCCAGTTGGACAGTTTAAATTTCAAACATTTTTCCCATCAAATTGAATCTTGTAGACAATGCAAGTGTCAAACAACGTGTCAAAAATCAGTGTACAAATTGCGAAGTTAAATCGGTAAGAACCTTGCTACATGTACACTATGGTGTACACTTTAGTGTACACTTTGCCACGTGTCATTACCCGATTGGACAGTTTAAATTTCAAACAATTTTTCCATCCGATTGACACTAGACAAGAAATACAAGTGTCAAACAACATGTCAAAAATCAGTGTACAAATAGGAAAATTCAATCGGTAAAGACCTTGTTACATGTATACTATGGTATACACGTTGCCACGTGACTTGACCCTGTAGGACAGTTCAAATGTCAAACAGTTTTCCATCCAATTGATGCTTGACTACGATGCAAGTGTCAAACAACATTTCCAAAATCAGTGTATAAAGAGCAAAGTTCAATCGATAAGAACATTGCTACATTTACACTATGGTGTATACTTTAGTTTACACTTTGCCACGTGACATTACCCTGTTGGACAATTTAAATTTCAAACAATTTTTCCATCAAATTGAAACTTGAAAACAATGCAAGTGTCAAACAATGAGTCAAAAATCAGTGTACAAATGGCAAAGTTCAATCGATAAGGACATTGCTACATGTACACTATGGTGTACACTTTGCCATGTGACATTAACCTATTGGACAGTTTAAATTTCAAACAGTTTTTCCATCCAAATGACACTTGACTACAATGCAAGTGCCAAACAACGTGTCGAAAATCAGTGTACAAATAGAAAAGTACAATCGATAAGAACCTTGCTATATGTACACTGTAGTTTACATTTTTCCATGTGACATTACCCTATTGGATATTTTAAAATTCAAACTGGTTTCCCATCCAATTGATACTTGACAACAATGCAAGTATCAAACAATGTGTCAAAAATAGTGTACAAATAGCAAAGTTCAATCGGTAAGAACCTTGCTACATGTACACTATGGTGCACACACTTTAGTTTACATTTTGCCACGTGACAGTTTAAATTTCAAGCAGTTATCCCATCCAATTGACACTTGACAACAATACAAGTATCAAACAACGTGTCGAAAATCTGTGTACAAATAGCTAGCTCAATCAGCATGGACCTTGCTACATGTACACTATGGTTTACGCTTTAGTTTACACCATGCGACGTGACATTACACTATTGGATAGTTTAAATTTCAAACAGTTTCTCATCCAATTGACACTTGACAACAATGCAAGTGTTAAACAACGTGTCAAAAATCAGTGTACAAGTAGTAAAATTCAATCGGTAAGAACCTTGTGACATGTACACTGTGGTGTACACTTTTGTTTACACCTTGCCGTGTTATATTATCCTGTTGGACAGTTTAAATTTCAAACAGTATTCCCATCCAATTGACACTTGACAACAATGTGAGTGTCAAACAACGTGTCAAAAATCAGTGTACAAACAGCAAAGTTCAATCGGTAAGAACCTTCCTACATGTACACAATGGTGTACAGATTAGATTACACTTTGCCACGTGACATTACCCTTTTGACCAGTTTAAATTTCAAACAGTTTTCCCAGCCAATTGTCAATTAACAACATTACATGTGTCAAATATCAGTGTACAAATAGCAAAGTTCAATCGGTAATAACCTTGCAACATGTACAATATGGGGTACACTTTAGTTTACACATTACCACGTGACATTACCTTGTTGGACGATTTAAATTTCGAACAGTTTTCCCATCCATTTGACACCTGACAACAATGCAAGTGTCAAACAACGTGTCAAAAATCAGTGTAAAAATAGCAAAGTTCTATCGGTAAGAACCTTGCAATATGTACACTATGGTGTGCACTTTAGTTTACACTTTGTCATGTGACATTACCCTGTTGGACAGATTAAATTTCAAACAGGTTTTCCTTCTAATTGATAATTGAAAACAACGCAAGTGTCAATTAATGAGTCAAAAATCTGTGTACAAATAGCAAAGTTCAATCGGTAAGAACCTTGCGACATGTACACTATGGTGTACACTTTTGTTTTCACCTTGCCACGTGACATTACCCTGTTGGACACTTTAAATTTCAAACAATTTTCTCATCCAAATGGCACTTGACAACAGTACAAGGGTCAAACAACTCGTCAAAAATCAATGTACAGATAGCAAAGTTCAATCGGTAAGAACCTTGCGACATGTACACTATGGTGTACACACTTTAGTTTACACTTTGTCACGTGACATTACGCTGCAGGACAGTTAAAATTTCAAGCAGTTTTCCCATCAAATTGACACTTGACAACAATGCAAGTGTCAAACAACGTGTCGAAAATCTGTGTACAAATAGCAAAGTTCAATCGGTAAGAACCTTGCGACATGTACACTATGGTGTACACTTTAGTTTACACCTTTCCACGTTGCATTACCCTGTTGGATAGTTAAAATTTCAAACAATTTTCTCTTCCAATTAACACTTGATAACAAAGCAAGTGTCAGGAAACATGTCAAAAATCAGTGTACAAATCGGAAAGTTCAATCGGTATGAACCATGCGACATGTTCACTATGGTGTGCACTTTAGTTTACACTTTGCCATGTGACATTACCCTATTGGATAGTTTAAATTTCAATCAATTTTCCCTTCCATTTAACACTTGACAACATTGCAAGTGTCAATCAACGAGTCAAAAATCTGTGTACAAATAGCAAAGTTCAATCGGTAAGAACCTTGCAACATGTACACTATGGTGTACACTTTTGTTTTCACCTTGCCACGTGACATTACCCAGTTGGACACTTTAAATTTCAAACAATTTCCTCATCCAAATGACACTTGACAACAGTGCAAGTGTCAAACAACTCGTCTAAAATCAATGTACAAATAGTAAGGTTCAATCGGTTAGAACCTTGCAACATGTATACTATGGTGTACACACTTCAGTTTACACTTTGCTACGTGACATTACCCTGCTGGACATTAAAAATTTCAAATAGTTTTCCAATCCAATTGACACTTGACAGCAATGCAAGTGTCAAACAACGTTTCGAAAATCTGTGTACAAATAATAAAGTTCAATCGGTAAGAACCTTGCGACATGTACACTATGGTGTGCACTTTAGTTTACACCTTTTCACATGACATTATCCTGCTGGGCAGTTTAAATTTCAAATAGTTTTCCCATTCAATTAACACTTGACAACAAAGCAAGTGTCAAGCAACATGTCAAAAATTAGTGTACAAATAAATAGGAAAATTTCAATCGGTATGAATCGTGTGACATGCACACTATGGTGCACACTTTAGTTTACACCTTGCCAGGTGACAATACCCTGTTGGACAGTTTAAATTTCAATTAGTTTTCCCAGCCAATTGACACTGGACAACAATGCAAGTGTCAAACAACATTTCGAAAATCATTGTACAAATAGTAAAGCTCAATCAGTAAGAACTTTGCTACATGTACACAATGGTGTACACTTTAGTTTACACTTTGCCACGTGACATTACCCTTTTGGACATTTTAAATTTCAAATAGTTTTCCCATCCATTTGACACTTGACAACAACGCAAGTGTTAAGCAACATGGCAAAAATCAGTGTACATATAGCAAAGTTCAATAGGTAAGAACCTTGCTATATGTACACTATGGTGTACACATTAGTTTGCATTTTTCCATGTGTCATTATACTATTGGACAGTTTAAATTTCAAACAGTTTTCCCATCCAATTGACACTTGACAACAATGCAAGTGTTAAACAGCGAGTAAAAAATCAGTGTACAAATAGCAAAGTTCAATTGGTAAGAACCTTACTACATTTACACTATGGTGCATACTTTAGTTTACACTTTTCGACGCGACATTACACTGTTGGGCAATTTAATTTCAAACATTTTTCCCATTCAATTGACGCTTGACCACAATGCAAGTGTCAAAGAAGGTGTCAAAAATCAACATACAAATAGCAAAGTTCAATCGGTAGGAACCTTGTGATATGTACACTATCGTGTACACTTTAGTATGCACTTTGCCACGTGTCATTACCCTGTTTGGCAGTTTAAATTTCAAATAGTTTTCCCATCCAATTGACACTTGACAACAATGTAAGTGTCAAACAACGTGTCAAAAAGCACTGTGCAAATAGCAAAGTTCCATCGGTAAGAACCTTGCTACCTTTACACTATGGTGTACACATTGCCGGGTGTCATTACCTGATTGGATAGTTTAAATTCCAAATAATTTTTCCGTCCAATTGACACCTGAAAACAATGTAAGTTTCAAACAACGTGTAAAAAATTAGTGTACAAATAGCAAAGTTCAATCGGTAAGAACCTTGCTATATGTACACTGTTGTTTACACTTCAGTTCACACTTTGCCACGTGACATTACCCTATTAGACAGTTTAAATTTCAAATAGTTTTCCCATCCAATTGAGACTTGACAACAATGCAAGTGTCAAACAACGTGTTGAAATTAGTGTACAAATAGTAAAGTTCTATCGGCAAGAACCTTGCGGCATTTATACTATGGTGTACACTTTAGTTTACACTTTGCCACGTGACATTACCCTGTTGGACAGTTTAAATTTCAAACAATTTTTCCATCTAATTGACAATTGACAATAATGCAGTGTTGAACAACGTGTCAAAATTCAGTGTACAAATAGGAAAGTTTAATTGGTAAGAACCTTGCGACATGTACACTATGGTGTACACTTTAGTTTACACTTTGCCACGTGACATTACCTTGTTGGAAAGGTTAAATTTCAAACAGCTTATTGTCTATCAAAAAGTAATGTACAAATAGCAAAGTTCAATCGGTAAAAACCTTGCGACATGTACACTATGGCATACATTTTAGTTTACACATAGCCATGTATCATTACCTGCTTCGAAAGTTTAAATTTTGAACAGTTTTCCCATCTAATTGACACTTAATAGCAAAGCAAGTGTCTAAAAACGTGTCAAAAATCAATGTACAAATCGCAAAGTTCAATCAGTAGGAACATTGCTACATGTACACTATGGTGTACACTTTAGTTTACCCTTTGTCAGGTGTCATTACCTTGTTGGACAGTTTAAATTTCAAATAGTTTTTCCATCCAATTGACACTTGGCAACAATGCAAGTGTAAAACAACGTGTCAAAAATCAGTGTACAAATAGCAAAGTTCGTACACTAAGGTGTACACTTTAATTTACACTTTGCCATGTGACATTACCCTGTTGGACAGTTTAAATTTCAAACAGTTTTTCCATCCAATTGATACTTAACTACAACACAAGTGTCAAATAACGTGACAAAAATTAGTTTACAAATAGACAAATTTAATAGGTAGGAACCTTGATTCATGTACACTATGGTGTACAATTTAGTTTACACTTTGCGACGTGATATTACCCTATTGGAGAATTTAAATTTCAAACAGTTTCAAACAGCGTGTCAAAAATAAGTGTACAAATAGCAAAGTTCAATCAGTAAGAACCTTTCTACATGCACACTATGGTATACACTTTAGTTTACACTTTGCCACCCAACATTAGCCTATTGGAAAGTTTAAATTTCAAACAGTTTTCCCTTCCAATTGACACTTGACAACAATGCAAGTGTCAAAAAAGATGTCAAAAGTAAATGTACAAATTGCAAAGTTACATTGGTAAGAACCTTGCTACCTGTACGCTATGGTGTATACTTTATTTTACACTTTGCCGTGTGACATTATCCTCTTGGGTAGTTTAAAGTTCAAATAGTTTTTCCATCCAATTAACATTTGACAACAATGTAAGTGTCAAAAAAGATGTCAAAAATAAATGTACAAATAGAAAAGTTATATCGGTAAGAACTTTGCTACATGTACACTATGGTGTACATTTTAATTTACAGTTTGCCATGTGCCTTGTTGGACAATTTAAATTTTAAAGAGTTTTCCCATTCAATTGACACTTGACAACAATGTAAGTGTTAAACAACATGTCAAAAAATTAGTGTACAAATAGCAAAGTTCAATCGGTAAGAACCTTGCGACATGAACATTATGGTATACACTTCAGTTTACACTTAGCCACGTGTCATTACACTCTTGGATAGTTTAAATTTCATATAGTTTTCCCATCCAATTGACATTTGACTACAATGTAAGTGTGAAAGAACCTGTCCAAAATCAGTATACAAATAGCAAAGTTTAATCGGTAAGAACCTTGCGACATGTACACTAAGGTGTACACTTTAGTATACACTTTGCCACGGGTCATTACCCTGTTGGACAATTTAAATTTCAAACAGTTTTCCCATCCATTTGACACTTGAAAACAATACAAGTGTCAAACAACGTGTCAAAAATTAGTGTACAAATAGCAAAGTTCCATCGATAAGAACCTTACTACATGTACACTATGGTGTACATCTTAGTTTACACATTGCCGGGTGTCATTATCCTGTTGGACAGTTTAAACTTCAAAAACTTTTCCCATCCAATCGACACTTGACAATAATGTGAGTGTCAAACAATGTGTCAAAAATTAGTATACAAATAGCAAAGTTCAATCGATAAGAACCTTACGACATGTGCACTATGGTATACAATTTAGTTTACACTTAGCCACGTGTCATTACCCTCTTGGACAGTTTAAATTTCAAACTTTTTTCCATCCAATTGGCACTTGACAACAAAGTAAGTGACAAACAACGTGTCAAAATCACTGTACAAATCGCAAGGTTCAATCGGTAAGAACATTGCTACAAGTACACTATAGTGTACACTTTAGTTTACACTTTGCCATGTGTCATTACCTTGTTGGGCAATTTAAATTTCCAATAGTTTTTCCATCCAATTGACACTTTACGACAATGCAAGTGTAAAACAACGTGTCAAAAATCAGTGTACAAATAGTAAAGTTCAATCGGTAAGGAGCTTGCTACATGTACACCATGGTGTACACTTTAGTTTGCACTTTCCCACGTGACATTACCCTGTTAGGTAGTTTAAAATTCAAGCAGTTTTCCCAGCTAATTGACACTTGACCACATTGAAAGTGTCCAACAACGTGACAAAAATTAGTGTAGAAACAGATAAATTTAATAGGTAGGAACCTTGCTTCATGTACACTATGGTGTACACTTTAGTTTACACTTTACAATGTGACATGACCTTGTTCGACAATTTATGTTTCAAATAGTTCCAAACAACGTGTCAAAAGTAAGTGTACAAATAGCAAAGTTCAATCGGTAAGAACCTTGCTACATGTACACTATGGTGTACACTTAAGTTTACACTTTACCACATGACATTATCCTATTGGAAATTATATTTCAAACAGTTTTCCCATCCAATTGATACATGACAACAATGCAAGTGTCAAAAAGCAAATCAAAAATAAATGTACAAATAGCAGAGTTCCATCGGTAAGAACCTTGCTACATGTACACTATGGTGTATACTATAATTTACACTTTGCCACATGCCTTTTCGGTCAATTTAAATTTCAAATAGTTTTCCCATCCACTTGACACTTGACAAGAATGTAAGTGTCAAACAACATGTCAAAAATTAGTATACAAATAGCAAAGTTCAACCTGTAAGAGCCTTGCTACATGTACACTGTTGTGTACATTTCAGTTCACACCTTGCAACGTGACATTACCTTGTTCGACAATTTAAATTTCAAACAGTTTTCCCAACGAATTGAGACTTGACAACAATGCAAGTACCAAACAACGTGTCAAAAATTAGTATACGAACAGCAAAGTTCAATCGGTAAGAACCTTGCGGCATGTACACTATGGTGTACACTTTAGTTTACACTTTGCCACATGACATTGCCCTGTTGGACAGTTTAAATTTCAAACAGTTTTTCCATCCAATTGAGAATTGACAACAATGCAAGTGTCAAACAACGTGTTGAAAATCAATGTACAGATAGCAAAGTTCAATCGGTACGAACCTTGCGGCATGTACACTATGGCGTACACTTTAGTTTACACTTTGTCTCGTGACATTACCCTATTCGACAGTTTAAATTTCAAACAATTATCCCATCCAATTGAGACTTGACAACAATGCAAGTGTCAAACAAGGTGTCAAAAATTAGTTTATAAATTGGAAAGTTCAATTGGTAAGAACCTAGCGACATGTGCATTATGGTGTACACTTTTGTTTACACTTTGCCACGTGACATTACCCTGTTAGATAGTTTAAATTTCAAATAGTTTTCCCATCCAATTGACACTTGACAACAATGTAAGTGTCAAACAACGTGTCAAAAAGCAGTGTGCAAATAGCAAAGTTCAATCCGTAAGAACCTTGCGACATGTACATTACGGTATACAGTTTATTTTACACTTAGCCACGTGTCATTACCCTGTTGGACAGTTTAGATTTCAAACAGTTTTCCCATCCAATTGACCCTTGGCAACAAAGCAAGTATCAAAAATCAGTGTACAAATCGCAGAGTTCAATCGGGAAGAACATTGCTACAACTACACTATGGTGTACACTTTAGTTTACACTTTTCCATGTGTCATTACCTTGTTGGACAGTTTAAATTTAAAATAGTTTTCCCATCCAATTGACACTTGACAACAATGCAAGTGTAAAACAACATGTCGAAAATCAGTGTACAAATAGTAAAGTTCAATCGGTAAGGACCTTGCTATATGTACACTATGGTGTACACTTTAATTTACACTTTGCCATGTGACATTACCTTGTTAGATAGTTTAAATTTCAAGCAATTTTCCCATCCAATTTACACTTGACTGTGATTCAACTATCAAAAAACGTGACAAAAATTAGTGTACAAATGGATAAATATAAGAGGCATTTGTACGAATGTCCAATTTTAAGGGTATGAGTTGAAAAGTGTCCACTCATTTGAATTTAGTGTCAATTTGTCTATTATGCCCTTAATGANGACATTCTTGACATTTGCCTCCATGTCACGGAGACATTCTCGACATTTGAATACCGTTTCATTAAAAAAAATGAAAAAATCATATCTCAGTGACACGAAGACATTCTCGACATTACATATGTCATTCTCGATATTTGAACATCGTTTCATTTGTTTAGAATGACATTTTATTTTGAACATGACATTTCTCTACATTTGAAAATGTCGTTCTCGACATTTCTGAGTCAACGAAAAGTATAGCATTTATTATGATTTGACATGTATACTTTTGAAATAAATATGGCAGGTTATGTGTCAAAATTTTATTCGCCAATAAAAATTTTGCAAAAATGTCCATTTGTTTTGTCTTAGTGTGGAATTAAAATTTGTTAATAAGGGTATTTTGGTCTAAATTTTCCAAATTGGACATTTTTGCAATGGTTTGCAATAATGGACATTTTTGCAAATGACTAGGTAAAAATGGACATTTGATGAAATTTCCTCTAAATATAATAGGTAGAAACCTTGCGGCATGAACACTATAGTGTATACTTTAGCTTTCACTTTGCCACGTGGCATTACCCGGTTGAAAACTTTAAATTTCAAACAATTTTCCGTCCAATTGACACTTGACAACAATGCAAGTGTCAAACAATGTATCAAAAATCAGTGTATAAATAGGAAGTTCAATCGACAAGAACCTTGCGACATGTACACTATGGCGTAAACTTTAATTTACACTTTACCATGTGACATTATCCTGTTGGACGGTTTAAATTTCAAACTATTTTCCCAACCAATTGACACTTGACAACAATGCAAGTGTCAAACAACGTGTTAAAAAAAGTGTACAAATAGAAAAGTTCAATCGGTAAGAACCTTGCAACATGTACACTATCTTATACACTTTAGTTTACACTTAGCCACATGTCATTACCCTCTCGGACATTTTAAATTTCAAACAGTTTTCCCATCTAATTGACACTTGACAACAAAGCAAGTGTCAAACAATGTGTCAAAATTAGTGTATAAATCATAAAGTTCAACCGGTAAGAACCTTGTTTCATGTACACTATGGTGTACACTTTGGTTTACACTTTTCCACACGACAATACCCTATTGGACAGTTTAAATTTCAAACAGTTTTCTAATCCAATTGACACTTGACAACAATGTAAGTGTCAAAAAGCATGTCAAAAATAAATATACAAATAGCAAAGTTCCATCGGTAAGAACCTCACTACATGTACACTATAGTGTACATATTAGTTTACACTTTGCCACGTGACATTACCCCATTGGACAATTTAAATTTCAAACAGTTTTCCCATCCAATTGACACTTGACAATAGTGCAAGTGTCAAACAATGTGTCAAAAAGCATCGTACAAATAGCAGAGGTCAATAGGTAAGAACCTTGCGACATGTACACTATGGTGTACACTTTAGTTTACACTTTGCCACGTGACAAATCCCATTTTTAAGTTTAAATTTCAAATAGTTTTCCTATCTAATTGACACTTGACAACAACGAGAGTGTTAAACAACGTGTCAAAAATCAGTGTATAAATAGGAAAGTTCTATCAGTAAGAATCTTGCGACATGTACACTATGGTGTACACTATACTTTACACTTTGCCACGTGACATTACCTTGTTGGACCGTTTAAATTTCAAATATTTTTCCTATCCAACTGATAGTTGACAACAATGCAAATGTCAAACAACGTGTCGAAATCAGTGTACTATGGTGTACACACCCTCGGTAAGAACCTTGCTACCTTTACACTATAGTGTACACTTTAGTTTACACATTGCCGGGTGTTATTACCAGATTGGACAGTTTAAATTCCAAATAATTTTTCCATCGAATTGACACTTGAAAATAATGTAAGTGTCAAACAACGTGTAAAAAATTAGTGTACAAATAGCAAAGTTCAATCAGTAAGAACCTTGCTACATGTACACTGTTGTTTACACTTCAGTTCACACTTTGCCACGTGACATTACCTTGTTGGACAGTTTAAATTTCAAACAGTTTTCCCATCCAATTGAAACTTGACAACAATTCAAGTGTCAAA
The DNA here is from genome assembly GCF_002742605.1 of Olea europaea var. sylvestris. Classification (NCBI taxonomy): domain Eukaryota; kingdom Viridiplantae; phylum Streptophyta; class Magnoliopsida; order Lamiales; family Oleaceae; genus Olea; species Olea europaea. The sequence continues at coordinate 78,911 of NW_019245192.1, read as the reverse complement.
CAACGTGTCGAAAATCAGTGTACAAATAGCAAAGTTCAATCGGTTAGAACCTTGCGGCATGTACACAATGGTGTACACTTTAGTTTACACTTTGCCACGTGACATTACCCTATTGGATAGTTCAAATTTCAAATAGTTTTCCCAACCAATTGACACTTGACAACAGTACAAGTGTCAAACAACGTGTCAAAAATCAGTGTATAAATAGGAAAGTTCAATCGGTAATTGCTACATGTACCCCATGGTGTACACTTTCGTTTACACTTTGTTATGTGACATTACCCTGCTAGACAGTTTAAATTTAAAATTGTTTTTCAATTGAATTAACACTTGACAACAATGCAACTATCAAACATCGTGTTAAAAATCAATGTATAAATTGTGAATTTCAATCGGTAAGAACCTTGGCACATGTACACTATGGTGTACACAATTTAGCTTACACTTTACCATGTGACATTACCCTATTGGACAGTTTAAATTTCAAACTATTTTCTCATCCAATTGACACTTGAAAACAATGTATGTGTCAAACAATGTGTCAAAAATCAGTGTACAAATAGCAAAGTTTGATCGGTACGGACCTTGCTATATGTACACTATTATGTACACTTTAATTTACACCTTACCACGTGGCATTATCCTGTTAGACAATATAAATTTCCCATTGTTTTCCCATCCAATTGACACTTGACAACAATGCAAGTGTCAAACAACGTGTCAAAAATCAATGTACAAATAGCAAAGTTCAATTGGTAAGAACCTTGCTACATGTACACTATGGTGTACACTTTAGTTTACACTTTGCCATGTGACATTAACCTGTTGGTCAGTTTAAATTTCAAACAATTATCCTAACCAATTGACACTTGACAGCAATGCAAGTGTCAAACAACAAGTCAAAAATCAGTCCACAAATAGTAACGTTCTATCTTTACGGACCTTGCTACATGTGCAATATGGTGTACACTTTAATTTACACTTTGCCCCGTGACATTACCCTGATGGACAGTTTAAATTTCAAATAGTTTTCCCATCCAATTGACACTTGACAACAATGTAAGTGTCAAACAACGCGTCAAAAATCAGTGTGCTAATAGAAAAGTTCAATCGGTACGGACCTTGCTACATGTACACTATTGTGTACAATTTGATTTACACTTTCCCACGAGACATTGCCCTGTGAACATTTTAAGTTTCAATCCATTTTCCCATCAAATTGACACCTGACAACAATTCAAGTGTTAAACAACCTGTCAAAAAGCAGTGTACAAATAGCAAAGTTCAATCGGTAAGGAACTTGCTACCTGTACATTTTCGTATATACTTTAGTTTACACTTTGGTACGTGACATTTCCCGATAGGAAAGTTTAAATTTTAAATAGTTTTCCCATCCAATTGACACCTCAAAACAACGTGTAAAAAATTAGTGTACAAATAGCAAAGTTCAGTCGGTAAGAACCTTGCTACATGTACATTGTTGTTTACACTTTAGTTCACACTTTGTCACGTGACATTACCCTATTGGACAGTTTAAATTTCAAACAGTTTTCCCATCCAATTGAGACTTGACAACAATTCAAGTGTCAAACAACGTGTCGAAAATCAGTGTACAAATAGCAAAGTTCAATCGATTAGAACCTTACGGCATGTACACAATGGGGTACACTTTAGTTTACACTTTACCACGTGACATTACCCTGTTGGACAGTTCAAATTTCAAACAGTTTTCCCAACCAATTGACACTTGGCAACAGTGCAAGTGTCAAACAACGTGTCAAAAATCAGTGTATAAATAGGAAAGTTCAATCGATAATTGCTACATGTACCCCATGGTGTACACTTTCGTTTACACTTTGCCACGTGACATTACCCTGTTAGACGATTTAAATTTAAAATTGTTTTCCAATTGAATTAACACTTGACAACAATGCAAGTGTCAAACATCGTGTTAAAAATCAATGTACAAATAGTGAATTTCAATCGGTAAGAACCTTGGCACATGTACACTATGGTGTACACAATTTAGCTTACACTTTACCATGTGACATTACCCTATTGGACAGTTTAAATTTCAAACTATTTTCTCATCCAATTGACACTTGACAACAATGTATGTGTCAAACAATGTGTCAAAAATCAGTATACAAATAGCAAAGTTTGATCGGTACGGACCTTGCTACATGTACACTATTGTGTACACTTTAGTTTATACTTTGCCACATGACATTTCCCTATTGGACATTTTAAATTTCAAATAGTTTTCCCATCCGATTGAGGCTTGAAAACAATGCAAGTGTTAAACAACATGTCAAAAATCAGTGTACAAGTAGCAAAGTTCAATTGGTAAGAACCTTTCTACATGTACACTATGGTGTACACTTTAGTTTACACTTTGTCACGTGACATTTCCCTGTTGGACAGTTTAAATTTCAACAGTTTTCCCATCCAATTGACACTTGACAACAATGTAAGTGTCAAACAACGCATCAAGAATCAATGTGCTAATAGAAAAGTTCAATCGGTACGGACATTGCTACATTTATACTATTGTGTACAATTTGGTTTACACTTTCCCACGAGACATTGCCCTGTTGAACATTTTAAGCTTCAATCCATTTTCCCATCAAATTGACACTTGACAACAATTCAAGTGTTAAACAACCTATCAAAAATCAGTGTACAAATAGCAAAGTTCAATTGGTAAGGAACTTGTTACATGTACATTGTCGTTTATACTTTAGTTTACACTTTGGTACGTGACATTTCTCAATAGGAAAGTTTAAATTTCAAATAGTTTTCCCATCCAATTAACACTTGACAACAATGCAAGTGTCAAACAACCTGTCAAAAATCAGTGTACAAATAGCAAAGTTCAATAGGTAAGAAACTTGTGACATGTACCCCATGGTGTACACTTTTGTTTACACTTTGCCACATGACATTACCCTATTAGACAGTTTAAATTTCAAATTGTTTTCCCATCCAATTGACACTTGACAACAATACAAGTGTCAAACAATGTGTCAGAAATCAATGTACAAACAGTAATGTTCAACCGGTAAGAACCTTGCTACATGTACACTATGGTGAACACTTTAGGTTACACATTGTCACATATCGTTACCCTGTTTGATAGTTTAAATTTCAAACTATTTTCAATCCAATTGGCACTTGATAACAAAGTAAGTGTGAAAAATGTGTCAAAAGCAATTATACAAATAGCAAAGTTCAAAAGGTAATAACCTTGCTACATGTACACTATGGTGTACACTTTAGTTTTCACTTGGCCACGTGACATTACACTATTGGACAGTTTAAATTACAAAATAGTTTTCCCATCTAATTGACACTTGACAACAATGCAAGCATCAAAAATAAGTGTACAAATAGCAAAGTTCAATCGATAAAAACCTTGCTACATGTACACTATGTTGTACACTTTAGTTTACACTTTGCCACGTGAAATTACCCCTTTGTACAGTTTAAATTTAAAATAGTTTTCCCATCCAATTGAAACTTGACAACAATGTAAGTGTCAAACAACATGTCAAAAATCAGTGTACATTTAGCAAAGTCCGATCGGAAAGAACCTTGCTACATGTACACTATGGTGTACACTTTAGTTTACATTTAGCCACGTGACATTACCCTATTGGACAGTTTAAATTTAAAATAGTTTTCTCATCCAATTGACACTTGAGAACAATGCAAGTGTCAAACAACGTGTCAAAATCTGTGTGTGAATAGAAAATTTCAATTGTTACGGACCTTGCTACATGTACACTATTGTGTACACTTTAGTTTACACTTTACCACAAGACATTGCCCTGTTGGACATATTTAATTTCAACCAATTTTTCCGTCAAATTGGCACTTGACAATGTTGCAAGTGTCAAATAACGTGTCAAAAATAAATGTACAAATAGAAAACTTCAACCGGTAAGAACCTTGCTACATGTACACTATGGTGTACACTTTATTTTACACTTTGCCACATGATGATACCCTGTTGGACAGTTTAAATTTCAAATCATTTTCCCTTCCAATTGAAACTTGACAACAATGCAAGTGTCAAACAATGTGTCAAAAATGAGTGTAAAAATAGAAACGTTCAATTGGTAAGGACCTTGCTACATGTACAATATTCTGTATACTTTAGTTTACACTTTGCCACGTGACTTTTCTCTGTTGGACATTTTAAATTTCAAACGCTAAGAACCTTGCGACAAGTACACTATGGTGTACACTTTAGTTTGTACTTTGCCATGTGACATTACCCTATTGGATAATTTAGGTTTCAAATAGTTTTTCCATCCAATTGAAACTTGACAACAACACAAGTGTCAAACAACGTGTCAAAAATCAGTGTGCAAATAGTAAAGTTCAATCGGTAATTGCTACATGTACCCTATGTTTACACTTTAGTTTACACTTTGCCACGTGACATTACCCTGCTGGACAATCTAAATTTCAAATAGTTTTCCATCGAATTAACACTTGACAACAATGTAAGTGTCAAACATCGTGTCAAAAATCAGTCTACAAATAGTGAATTTCAATCGATAAGAACCTTGGTACATGTACACTATGGTGTACACACTTTAGTTTACACTTTGCCACTTGACATTACCCTATTGGACAGTTTAAATTTCAAACTGTTTTCCCATCAGATTGATACTTGACAACAGTGCAGGTGTCAAACAATGTGTCAAAAATCAGTGTACAAATAGCAAAGTTCTATCGGTAAGAACCTTGCGACACATACACTATGGTGTACACTTTAGTTTACACTTGGCCGCGTGACATTACCTTGTTGGACTGTTTAAATTTCAAATAGTTTTCACATCCAATTGACACTTGACAACAATGCATGTGTCGAACAACGTGTCAAAAATCGGTGTATAAATAGTAAAATTCAATCTGTACGGACCTTGGTACATGTACACTATTGTGTACACTTTAGTTTATACTTTGCCACGTGACATTTCCCTTTTGGACATTTTAAATTTCAAACAGTTTTCCCATATGATTGACACTTGACAACGATGCAAGTGTCAAACAATGTGTCAAAAATAATGTACAAATAGTAAATTTCTATCGGTAAGAACCTTGCTACACGTACACTATTGTGTACACTTTAGATCATACTTAGCCACGTGAAATTACCCTATTGGACTATTTAAATTTCAAATAGTTTTTCCATCCAATTGACACTTGACAACAATGCAAGTGTCGAACAACGTGTCAAAAATCAGTGTACAAATAGCAAAGTTCGATCGGTACGAACCTTTCTACATTACACTATTGTGTACACTTTGCCGCGTGACATTTCCCTATTGGACATTTTAAATTTCAAAGAGTTTTCTCATCCAATTGACACTTGACAACAATGCAAGTGCCAAACAACGTGTCAAAACATCAGTGTACAAATAGCAAAGTTCAATCGATAAGAACCTTGCTGCATCTAAACTATGGTGTACACTTTAGTTTACACTTTACCACGTGACATTGCCCTGTTGGTCAGCTGAAATTTCAAATAGTTTTCCCATCCAATTGACACTTGACAACAATGAAAGTGTCAAACAACAAGTCAAAAATCATCGTACAAATAGCGAAGTTCAATCTGTACGAACCTTGCTACATGTACAATATGGTGTACACTTTAATTTACACTTTACCACATGACATTACCCTATTGGATAGTTTAAATTTCAAACAGTTTTCCCACCCAATTGATACTTGACAACAATGCAAGTATTAAACAACGCGTCAAAAAACCTGTGTGCAAATAGAAAAGTTTAATCGGTACGGACCTTGCTACATGTATACTATTGTGTAGAATTTAGCTTACGCTTCCCACGAGACATTGCCCTATTGGACATTTCAAATTTCAAACCATTTTCCCATCAAATTAACACTCGACAACAATGCAAGTTCAAACAACATGTCAAAAATCAGTGTACAAATAGCAAAGTTCAACCGGTAAGAACCTTGCTACATGTACACTATGGTGAACACTTTAGTTTACACATTGTCACGTGTTGTTACCCCATTGGACAGTTTAAATTTTAACCTATTTTCAATCCAATTGACACTTGACAACAAAGCAAGTGTAAAAAATGTTCAAAAATAATTGTGGAAATAGCAAAGTTCAAAAGATAAGAATCTTGCTACATGTACACTATGGTGTACACTTTTTTTTCACTAGGCCACGTGACATTACACTGTTGGACAGTTTAAATTTCAAACAGTTTTTCCATCTAATTGACACTTGATAACAATGCAAGTGTCAAACAATGTGTCAAAAATAAGTGTACAAATAGCAAAGTTCAATCGGTAAAATCCTTGCTACATGTACACTATGGTGCACACTTTAGTTTACACTTCGCCACCTGACATTACCTTGTTGGATAGTTTAAATTTCAAATAGTTTTCCCATCGAATTGAAACTTGACAACAATGTAAGTGCCAAACAACATGTCAAAAATCAGTGTACAAATAGCAAAGTCTGATCGGAAAGAACCTTCCAACATGTACACTATGGTGTACACTTTAGTTTACACTTAGTCACGTGACATTACCCTGTTGGACAATTTAAATTTCAAACAGTTTTCTCATCCAATTGACACTTGAGAACAATGCAAGTATCAAACAACATGTTAAAAATCTGTGTGTGAATAGAAAAGTTCAATCTGTACGAACCTTGCTACATGTACACTATTCTGTACACTTTAGTTCACACTTTGCCACGAGACATTGTCCTGCTGGGACATTTTAAATTTCAAACAATTTTCCCATAAAATTGACACTTGACAACATTGCAAGTGTCAAATAACGTGTCAAAAATCAGTGTACAAATAAGAAAGTTCTACCGGTAATAATCTTGCTTTATGTACACTATGTTGTACACTTTACTTTACACTTTGCCACATGACAATACACTGTCGGACAGTTTAAATTTGAAACCGCTTTCACTTCCAATTGACACTTGACAACAATGCAAGTGTTAAACAACGTGTAAAAATTAGTGTACAAATAGCAAAGTTCAATCGGTATGGACCTTGCTACATGTACACTATTGTGTACACTTTAGTTTATACTTTGCCACGTGACTTTTCCCTATTCGACATTTTAAATTTCAAACAGCTTTTCCATCCAATTTATACTTGGCAACAATGCAAGTATCAAACAACATGTCAAAAATCAGTGTACAAATAGCAAAGTTCAATCGGTAAGAACCCTGCTACATGTACACTATGCTGTACACTTTATTTTACACTTTGTCACATGATATTATCCTATTGGTCAGTTTAAATTTCAAACAGTTTTCCCATCCAATTAACACTTGACAACAATGCGAGTGTCAAACGTGTCAAAAATCAGTGTACAAATAGCAAAGTTCAATCTGTATGGACCTTGCTACATGTACACTATGGTGTACACTTTAATTTACACTTTGTCATGTGACATTACCCTATTGGATAGTTTAAATTTCAAACAGTTTTCCCGTCCAATTGACTCTTGACAACAATGCAAGTGTCAAACAACGTGTCAAACATCAGTGTACAAATAGCAAAGTTCAATCGGTAAGAACTTTGCCACATGCACACCATAGTGTACACTTTAGTTTACACTTTGCCACGTGACATTACCTTATTTGAAAGTTTAAATTTCAAAAATTTTTCCTATCGAATTGATAGTTGACAACAATGCAAATGTTAAACAACGTGCCGAAATCAGCGTACAAAAAGTAAAGTTCAATCGGTAAGGATCTTGCTACATGTACACTATGGTATATACTTTAGTTTACACTTTGGCACGTGACATTATCCTATAGAAAAGTTTAAATTTCAAACAGTTTTCCCATCCAATTGTCAATTGACAACAATGTAAGTGTCAAACAACGTGTCAAAAATTAGTGTACAAAGGGCAAAGTTCAATCGGTAAGAAATTTGGTAGATATACACTATGGTGTACACACTTTAGTTTACACTTTGCAATGTGACATTACCCTATTGGACAGTTTAAATTTCAAACTATTTTCCCATCCAATTGACACTTGACAACAATGTGCCAAAAATCAGTGTACAAATAGCAAAGTTCAATCGGTAAGAACCCTTCTACATGTACACAATCGTGCACACTTTAGTTTACACTTGGCCACATGACATTACTCTGTTGGACAATTTAAATTTCAAACTGTTTTCTCATCCAATTGACTTTGACAACAATGCAAGTGTCAAACAATGTGTCAGAAATTAGTTTAGAAATAGCAAAGTTCAATCGGTATGGACCTTGCCACATGTACACTATTGTGTACTCTTTAGTGTATACTTTGCCACGTGACTTTTCCCTGTTGGATGTTTTAAATTTCAAACAATTTTCCCTTCCAATTGACACTTGACAACAATGTAAGTGTCAAACAACGTGACAAAAATCAGTGTACAAATAGCAAAGATCAATAGGTAAGAACCTTGCTACATGTACACTATGGTGTACACTTTAAATTACACTTTGCCACGTGAAATTGCCCTGTTGGTCAATTTAAATTTCAAACAATTTTCCCATCCAATTGACACTCGACAATAATGCATCTGTCAAACAACGTGTCAAAAATCAGTGTACAAATAGAAAAGTTCAATCTGTACGGACCTTCCTACATGTATACTATGGTGTACACTTTAATTTACACTTTGTCACGTGACATTACCCCGTTGGACAGTTTAAATTTCAAACAATTTTCCCATCTAATTGACACTTGACTACGATGCAAGTGTAAAACAACGTGTCAAAGATTAGTGTACAAATAGCAAAGTTCAATTGGTAAGAACCTTGCTACATATACACCATGGTGTACACTTTGCCAGGTGACATTACCCTATTGGACAGTTTAAATTTCAAATAGTTTTCCTGGCCAATTGACACTTGACAACAATGCAAGTGTCTAACAACGTGTCGAAAATCAGCATACAAATAGCAAAGTTCAACCGGTAAGGATCTCGCTACATGTACACAATGGTATCTAATTTAGTTTACACTTTGGCACGTGACATTACCCTATTGGAAAGTTTAAATTACAAATATATTTCCCATCCAATTGACACTTGACAATAATGTAAGTGTCCAACAACGTGTCAAAAATCAGTTTGCAAATAGCAAAGTTCGATCGATACGAAACTTGTGACATGTACACTATGGTGAACACTTTAGTTTACACATTGCCACGTGTCGTTACCCTGTTGGACGGTTTAAATTTCAAACTATTTTTCAATCAATTTGACTCTTGACAGGAAAGCAAGTGTCAAAAATAATGCAAGTGTCAAACAACGTGTCAAAAATAAATGTACAAATAGCAAAATTCAATCGGTAAGAACCTTGCTACATGTACACTATGGTGTACACTTTAGTTTACACTTTGCCACATGACATTACCCTGTTGGACAGTTTAAATTTCAAATAGTTTTTCCATCCAATTGAAGCTTGACAACAATGCACGTATTAAACAACATGTCAGAAATCAGTGTACAAATAGGAAAGTTCAACCGGTAAGAACCTTGCTACATGTACACTATGGTGTACACTTTACTTTACACTTAGCCACGTGACATTACCCTGCTGGATAGTTTAAATTTCGAACCGTTTTCCCTTCCAATTGAGACTTGACAACAATACAAGTGTCAAACAACGTATCAAAAATTACTGTACAAATAGGAAAGTTCAATCGGTATGAACCTTGAAACATGTACACTATGTGTACACTTTAGTTTACACATTACGACGGGACATTACCCTGTTGGACAGTTTAAATTTGAAATAGTTTTCTCATCCAATTGACACTTGATAAAAATGCAAGTGTCAAACATCGTGTCAAAAATCAGTGTACAAATAGCAAAGTTCAATCGGTAAGAATCTTGCGACATGTACACTATGGTGTACACACTTTAGTTTACACTTTACCACGTGACATTACCCTGCTGGTCAGTTTATATTTCAAACAATTTTCCCATCCAATTGACACTTGACAACAATGCAAGTGTCAGACATCGTGTCAAAAATCAGTGTACGAATAGCAAAGTTCAATATGTACGGACCTCGCTACATGTACACTTTGGTGTACACTTTAATTTACACTTTGCCACGTGACATTACCCTATTGGACAGTTTAAATTTCAAATAGTTTTCTCATCCAATTGACACTTGACAACAACGAAAGTGTCAAACAACGTGTCAAAAATCAGTGTACAAATGGTAAAATTCAATCGGTAAGAACCTTGCTACATATACACCATGGTGTATACTTTAGCTGACACTTTGCCATGTGACATTACCCTATCAGACAGTTTAAATTTCAAATAGTTTTCCTATCCATTTGACACTTGAAAACAATGCAAGTGTCGAACATCGTATTTAAAATAGCGTTTAAATAGTAAAGTTCAATCGATAAGGACCTTGCTACATGTACACAGTGGAATGTACTTTAGTTTACACTTTGGCACGTGACATTACCCTATAGGAAAGTTTAAATTTCAAATAGTTTTCCCATCCAATTGACACTTGACAACAATGCAAGTATCAAACAACGTGTCAAAAATCAGTGTACAAATAGTAAAGTTCAATCGGTAAGGAACTTGTGACATGTATACTATCATGTATACTTTAGTTTAGACATTGACACGTGTCATTACCCTGTTGGATAGCTTAAATTTGAAACTATTTTTCAATCCAATTAACACTTGACAACAAAGCAAGTGTCAATCAGCGTGTCAAAAATAATTGTACAAATAGCAAAGTTCAAAAGGGAAGAACCTTGCTACATGTACATTATGGTATACACTTTAGTTTTCACTTGGCCACGTGACATTATACTGTTGGATAGTTTAAATTTCAAACAGCTTTCTCATCTAATTGATACTTGACGACAATCAAGTGTCAAACAATGCTTCAACAATAAGTGTACAACTAGCAAAGTTCAATCGGTAAGAACCTTGCTACATGTATACTATGGTGTACACTTTAGTTTACACTTTGTCACATGACATTATTCTATTGGACGGTTCAAATTTCAAATAGTTTTCTCATCCAATTGAAACTTGACAACAATGCAAGTGTCAAACAACATGTTAAAAATCAGTGTACAAATAGCAAAGTCCAATCGAAAAGAACCGTGCTACATGTACACTATGGTGTACACTTCAGTTTTCACTTAGCCACGTGATATTACCCTATTGGACAGTTAAAATTTCAAATAGTTTTTCCATCCAATTGATACTTGACAACAATGCAAGTGTCAAACAAAGTGTCAAAAATCTGTGTGCAAATAGAAAAGTTCAATCGGTACGGACCTTGCTAAACGTACACTATTGTGTACACTTTAGTTTACACTTTGCCCCGAGACATTGCCCTGTTGGATATTTTAAATTTCAAACATTTTTTCCATCCAATTGACACTTGACAACAATGCAAGTGTCAAACAACATGTCAAAAATTAGTGTACAAATAGCAAAGTTCAATCGGTAAGGACCTTGTTACATTTACACTATGGTGTATAATTTTGTTTATACTTTGCCACATGACATTACCCTGCTTGACAGTTTAAATTTCAAATAATTTTCCTTTCCAATTGTCACTTGACAGCAGTGCATGTGTCAAACAACGTGTCGAAAATCAGTGTACAAATAGCAAAGTTCAATCGGTAAGGACCTTGCTACGATGAATGGTTGTATAATTACATCCTCACCAATCCATGCCCAAAATCACATCGACGTCTTTCATCTCTATCAGATGCAAATTAGTTTCTAATGTTTTTCCTTCGATTTCAAGATTTATCGACTTAGCAACTGATCTGGATTTAATGTTCTACCTGAGGGGATGCTAAATTCTAGTGTACTTTCTGACTTCTCACAAGTAATACTAGATTTAGCAATGAAAGACGTTGATACAAAAGAGTGAGTAGCTCCCGAATCAAACAGTACATAATCAGGTGTATTGAATATTAGTAAAATACCTGCTATTACGTTTGAGTTTTCCTCTGCATCCTTCTGAGTCAGTGTACAGACTCGTGCTTTTTCCTTTTTGTTCTGATCTCTGTTATCATCTTTCTTTTGAGTGAACATATGACAATCTTTAGCAATATGTCCTAGCTTACCACATCGAAAATAGGCATTTACCACATCGAAAATAGGCATTTACCACATCGAAAATAGGCATTCTTCCGATACAAGAATTCACCACTATGAGGTTTAACACACTTCAGACAATGTGCAATTGTAGCTACTATGGCCTTACTGGCACTAGATCCGATGTTTAGCCTTCTTATTTTGCCATTGTCATTTCCTCTATCTTGACCATTCCACTTCCTCTTTCCAATATGCCCTTCATCTTGCTGATTGTACAATTGATGGTGTTACTCCGCATTAGCCTTCTAATATCAAATAGCGTAAGCTCGTTCCAACATCTCATGATACGATGGGAAAAGATGTGACATGATGATCATTCTAAGGTCTGGGTTTAACCCTTACTCGAACCTTCTAGTCTTCTTAACTTTCGTGTCAACCAGGTGTGGAGCATATCTTGAGAGTTGATCAAACTTTTGTTTGTAATCAGTCAGGGACATATTACCCTATTTAAGTTGAAGGAATTCGCTTTCCTTGAAATCTCTTAGAGACTGAGGAAAATATTTGTTCATTACTTTCTCTTTAAATTGTTCCCATGCTAACGCCAATTGCTACTCCGGGGTTCTAGTCCGAGACATTAAATCCCACCGGTAACTTGCATCACCAATAAACATAAACTCTGAACACTGAACCTTTTGGGCGTCGCTACAGTCTATGAGTCGAAAAATTTATTCTAGCTTATGAAGCCATTCCTCAACTACTAGTGGATCAGATGCTCCATCGAAGGTAGGGGACTTATGCCTTTGAAGTAACTCAACCACCGAGGCATGATTCGAGAGTGTAATAGGAGTTGGGGGTGTAGGTAGAGCTGGGTTCTGATTCAGCCTGCCAAGATCTTGAACCACTTGTAGGAGATCCCTAAATTGTTTTGGTTTACATGAGACATTTCCCTAGAAATAATATATAATATCTCAAGTTAATTTCTTTTTCCAAAACCAAGATTAAAATAGGGAAATATTTTTAACTCAAACCAGATTTGATTTTTTTTAAAGTACTCCTTGAAATCACGACATACAATAGCTCGACGACTTTTACTTCCATAACATTAAGGAAAAGAGAACACAATGAAAAGGAATCTAATTTCTAATCCCTATGAATCTTGCGAATCTTCTTTGGTGGAGCTTCATCTTCGAAGGAGACTTCTGCCTCAGGCCCCGACCCTAGCTCCATTGCAACCTGTGGCTCATTCATGTTCATTCTCTAATTCCAACCTAAAGTCATTCTCATGCTCCCATTCGGGATCTTCCTCTAGCTTCGATTCAAACTGAGGTTTTGGCTCGGGCTCGGGCTCAATTACTATCTCTGGTTGAGGTTCTAAGCTCTCACTCCACCTGTCAAGAAGGATCTGACAATATATACCTAATTTAATTGCATTTGGGGTACTCTGGAGGGTTACCTTCTAGCATCTCATCCCTAACCATGACTTCCATGTTTCCCTATTGAGGTGGAAGTGAGTGTATGAGATTATTTATAGCCTCAATATGCGTGATCTCCAATCCTGCATCTATCGTCGCCATACATTTCTCGTAAATGTCATATACGTGTTCAACAAGTGGACGAGATGGGTCAGTCACTTAGTTCTCATAGGTTGAATGATAGACCTATAACTCAACGCTGCTCTACATGCCGTGGCCTTTCTAGCAGTCTGATAAATTCTAACCATGTCTATCACATAGGTGTCCAATTATGTATTATCTCTGCTAGTGATATCATCTAATACATTATGCTTTTGGGGTTTCAATATAATGGCTAATCATAATTTTTTCATGTATATATAAACAAAATATAACTTACATAACATATTTTATCCTAAATATCATTAGTTTTTTCATAGATTCAAGCTTAAATGATATATAAATCATGCTCAAAAAATAAAGTGGAACATAATATTTTATTCCATACCTTGGGTTCGTCGGATGAGGTCAATTGATGGATGTAAGATGCCATGGAATGCCTTAAATGTTTCACTTTCTCATCTTTAATTATTATTATTTTTTAAAAAAATATGCTAAGTCTATAGAATCGGCTAAACTCATGCTCTAATACCACGCTGTAATGCCCCAACTCGCAAGGATCGGAATGTCGCTAGATTAATTGTACTTTTAGCCATAAACTAAAAAAAATAGCTAAACTTTTAGAGGAAATTATAAAGATTTAATTTAAGAATATTTTTTTAAAGGACGATAAATGATAACATAACTCAATACAATTGAAACTAATTCCTAATGTCTTCAGGTGACATCCATGCATAAATACATTTTTTGTTGCATGAAATTCTAGGCAAGAATTTAAAAATAATTGTTGTTGTTTGACTTCCCATTTTTGCGCAGTAAGTTTTAAATTTAACTTGTTTACGTAGTATTCTAGGTCAAAACTTCATGAATCTTTATAAGAAAGTAGGGAACTTCTCATAATATAACATATCCTAAATTTAGCTTTCGTCAGTGACATATGAGATGTTAAAATATTTTTCAAAACCTCGCAGCGACTTGATTTGGGAAGTAACCCAGTGTAGCATACTTAAGGTGCCATATAAAATTCGATAGATATTGGATTGACATTGTGACGCCCCGAACTTAAGCTTCGAGGGTCACGTACTAAACATAATAACTTCTGCCCTTAGTACATGTAAATACTCTTAAATAGAAGTATTACATGTTAGAAACTTATTTTTCAATTTGATAAAACAATTCTTATAAAATTTGATAGCCGACAAAAGTGCATGTCAACAATAAATTATACTTTACATATACGGCCTCGGCATTATCAAGATTAGTTGAGGCAGCAAGTTTGACAATTTTTATAAAATTCATCCCAACTCCATTTTCTATGAAATTTGTGGCATTAAAAAGATAATTTCAAGTAGTTTTCTAAGTTAAAATATAAAGATTTTCCAAGATCATATGATATAGACGTTTTACTGAAACCAGTGAAGTATTACACAGGAAGTCTAGATTGACCCCTTGACGTTAAAACCTTGATAACTCAGGTCATAGATATCCAAATTGAGTGATTCCTTCGGCCATATATAGAAAACTCAAATAGAAAAACAGAAATATTTTTATAGCCTCAAATGGACGTTTATAGAGTTAGAAACATTGTTTTGAAATTGACTCCAGAAACTGTCCCGTTTCTGCCTTTTGTCTCTTGTAAGGAAAATAAACTACAAAAATGTCTCTTATCATAACATGAAAGGTATAATTAAAAAATTTACTATTAATACCATATTAAATCATGTCATGTACATAATTTTACATAATACCATAAGAAAAATAGATGGAACATCGAGCAAAACATACAAAAGAAAACTTTCGGTACAAAACATCTGTCCTTAATCCATCATCGCTTATGGCAACTAACTTCCATCAATCCAAACGATCATAGATCTGAAAATTTAGCATAAAATACTATGAGTACAAGAAATACTCAGTAAGATACCATGCTTGGATTTTTATCATGATAATACTACACAAAAGATGCAATCAAACACATACTTGCACATTCCGGCTTGTCAGTGCCCTTCGGACTTGTCCTAAGGCATAAATAGATATCTAACTTTGTGGACTTATCCACCATAATCATATTATGGTTTTTCATGCATAGCTTAAGCATAAATATTACCATGAAAATCATAACTCTTAAGCATGGAAAGTATCTTACCGTAAAACTTGAAGATCTTCGATTGAGATGTAAATTGGAAGTGCTAGTCTTACTTCCTTCCCTTTCCTTTCTTATTTTCGTTTTTTGCTCTCTTTTTAAGTGAATAAGTGTTTTGTAAAATGAAGGAAATCTCTCTATGGCAATGGATATGGATGTATTTATATATATATAAAGATAAGGATAAGGCTTGATATTTTCTTTTCTTCTTTTCTCTACCCACCGCCTCACCCCTTTTTTTTCCATTTTTTTTTCTTGTTTCTACACATGTTTAGTCTATTGTCTAAGTGTATGGTGATGATGGATGACAAGTGGGTTGATTATAGGGTAATAAGTGGCCTTAAAACCTAGATTTACAAAGGAAGCCTCTTATCTTTTCAACTAATATAATCTAAACCCTCTAACTTTCATTGTTAACAAAGTGTACCCCAAATTTAAACTTGTATCCAACTTACAAATTCAAAAATTGTAGATTGTAACATAATTTAATCATTTGGTCAATTGAAGTCCTAACAAAATAATCCACTTCATTCAAATCCAAACTTGCCTTAAGTTTCGACTAACTAATAATCACTTCATACATACACAACCTTTGACACTTCATGCCTACATTCATTAATTACCTCTAACATTAACCACTACAAAGGTGGTGTCCCCTTTTACCTTACGGCCAAAAATAGTATTGAATGTTAAATCGCTATCCCAAAGAAATTTAAACGAGCATAAAATTTCAAAGTATTACAGACATGATTTTGAATTTATTCAGTAGCTAATCCATAAGGCTATTAAATCCCACTGGTTTTGTCCAAAAATCCCAAGTAAGAATTGAGTTATGAATTTTTAAGTTCAATAGCAGAACTGGAATTTTCAGAAAACAGCAACACTATGTTTACTTAAAGTGACATATAAAATTTTACCGATATCGGATTGACATGGTTCTAAAGTTATTCAGTAGCTAACTTATGAGGCTATCAAAGAACATTATATTCGTTCAAAAATTCGAAATAACAAATTAGTTATGAATTTTAAAAATCTAAGCAGAAACTGAAATTTCTAAGAAAACAGTAACATTAACTAGTTGACATTTTTTTTAAGATGGTGTTTCGTAAGTAAATACTAGATCAGATATATATATATATATATATATATATTTTTTTTTTAAACATAACCTATTCATACGAAAATGTTCGTGGAAATAGTTTCATATACGATGTCCATAGAAAAGTAATTAATAGGGAACACAAATATTTCATAATCAATTTAAAGTTGTTAATTCACCGGCTTTTCCATGTCAGATTACATCTTCAACCACCATTATCCGTGCCCCCAACAAAAGAACAAAATCAACCTATAAGAATAAGAAGGGATTTAACCCATGAGTTTGAAACTCAATAGTATCATCGGTGCATTTCGTAATCAAATTAGAAATTTTGAACCTTGGATTCATATCATCGCACGTAGATGGATTTCTGGCAAAATCCGATATCTATAGCATTATCATAACACGTAAAGTCGGAGATTGATCATTCAAACTATAGTAGTGCTGAAGCACCATTCCCGGAGGTACCATTTCATTCAACTTTTAACGAAAAATCAAATTTGAAAATGAAATAACACTTGCACCTTAACCTACCTTGAATTTTCTTGGATATCAAAGAACAAATGTGTAGAAAGCCTTTCTTCTTCTCACCCTTGTTATTCCCTAGCTTAAATTGATATAAAAATACATTTTTTTGAGAGAAAATAAGATGAAATTCGGATTTAAGGAAGGATGTAGTGAAAAAGCGACCTTCCACTTCTTGTAACCTTTCTTTTTAATGAAAAACTAAATGGGGGAGTTGTATTATCACAAAGTTTGTTAAATTGGACATTTAACTAAGAATTTGAAGAGTTTTTAAGCCTAAAAAAATTCATAAATTATTTTTTTTATAAAAATATCTACATGGTGATTCGAACCTGGGTTGCCTATATAAAATACCATGTAGATGACCATTGGGGTAACCCAGTTATTCAATTAATCTTTGTTATCAAATTTACTTAAATTTAATCTCCTAAATTGTAGGGCTTTTAATTAATTTATGGCTTGAGCTTTCAAATTCTTAAATGGTTTGAGCTTCCAAAATCTTAAATGGTTTGAGCTTCCACAACTCATTTCTCGAATGAGATAGGCTCATGGTGCTAGATCATCACAACATAATAGCCTAATTTCATTTTATTTCTCGGGCTTCTACAATGCATGTGTCAAACAACGTGTTAAAAATTAGTGTACACATAGCAAAGTTCAATCGGTAAGAACTGTGCTACATGTACACTATGGTGTACACCTTAGTTTACACTTTGCCACGTGACCTTACCCTATTGTACAATTTAAATTTCAAACAATTTTACCATCCAATTGACACTTAACAATAATGCAAGTGTTAAACAACATGTCAAAAATTAGTTTACAAATAGGAAAGTTCAATCGGTAAGGACATTGCTACATGTACACTATAGTGTACACTTTAGTTTACACTTTGCCACATGACATTACCCTGTTGGATAGTTTAAATTTCAAATAGTTTTTTCATCGAATTGACACGTGATAACAATGCAAGTGCGTGTCAAAAATTAGTTTACAAATAACAAAGTTTAATCGGTAAGTACCTTGCTACATGTACACTATGGTGTACACTTTAGATTACACATTGCCACGTGATATTACCCTGCAGGACATTTTAAATTTCAATCAGTTTTCCCATCTAGTTGACACTTGACAACAATGCAAGTGTTAAACAACGTGCCAAAAATTAGTGTACAGATAGCAAAGTTCAATCGGCAAGAACTTTGCTACACGTACACTATGGTTTACACTTTAGTTTACACTTTGCCACGTCGCATTACACTATTGGACAGTTTAAATTTAAAATAATTTTTTCATCCAATTGACACTTGACAACAATGTAAGTGTCAAACAACATGTTAAAAATCAGTGTACAAATAGCAAAGTTCAATCAGTAAGAACCTTGCTATATGAACGCTATGGTGTACACACTTTAGATTGCACTTTACCACATGACTTTACCATGTTGGACTATACAAATTTCAAACATTTCTCCCATCCAATTGACACTTGACAACAATGCCAGTGCCAAACAACATGTCAAAAACCAATGTACAAATAGCAAAGTTCAATCGGTAAGGACCTTGCCACTTGTACACTATGGTGTACACTTTAGTTTACACTTTGTCACGTGACATTACCTGTTGGACAGTTTAAAATTTCAAAAGTTTGCCCATCCGATTGACACTTGACAATAATGAAAGTGTTAAACAACGCATTGATTATCAGTGTACAAATAGTAAAGTTTAATCGGTAAGGACCTTGCCACATATACACTATTGTGTACACTTTAGTTTACACTTTGGCACGTGACATTACCATGTTGGATAGTTTAAATTTCAAATAGTTTTCCCATTCAATTGACACTTGACAACAATACAAGTGTCAAACAACATGTCGAAAATTATTGTACAAATAGCGAAGTTCAATCGGTAAGGACCTTGCTACACGTACACTATGGTGTAAACTTTAGTTTACACTTTGCCACGTGACATAACCCGATCGGACAGTTTAAATTTCGAACAGTTTTCCATCCAATTGACACTTGAAAACAATTCAAGTGTCAAATAACGTGTCAAAAATCAGTGTACAAATAGCAAAGTTCAATCGATAAGAACCTTGCTACATGTACACTATGTTGTACACTTTAGTTTACACTTTGCCATGTGACGTTACCATATTGGATAGTTTAAATTTCAAATAGTTTTCCCATCCAATTAACACTTTACAGCAATGCAAGTGTCAAACAACGTGTCAAAATTCAATATAGAAGTAGCAAAGTTCAATCGGTAAGAACCTTGCAACATGTACACTATAGTGTACACACTTTATTTTACAATTTGCCACATGACATTACCCTATTGGACAATTTAAATATCAAATAGTTTTCCCATTGAATTGACACTTGACAATAATGCAAGTGTCAAACAATGTGTCAAAAATCAGTGTACAAATAGTAAAGTACAATCGGTAAGGACCTTGCCACTTGTACACTATGGTGTACAGTTTAGTTTACACTTTACCACGTGACATTACCCTATTGGACAGTTTAAAATTTCAAACAGTTTGCCCATCCGATTGACACTTGACAACAATGAAAGTGTAAAACAACGCATTGATTATCAGTGTACAAATAGTAAAGTTTAATCGGTAAGGACCTTGCCACATATACACTATTGTATACACTTTAGTTTACACTTTGGCACGTGACATTACCATGTTGGATAGTTTAAATTTCAAATAGTTTTCCCATCCAATTGACACTTGGCAACAATACAAGTGTCAAACAACATGTCGAAAATTATTGTACAAATAGCAAAGTTCAATTGGTAAGGACCTTGCTACGATGAATGGTTGTATAATTACATCCCAACCAATCCATGCCCAAAATCACATCGACGTCTTTCATCTCTTTAGTTTACACTTGGCCACGTGTCATTACCCTATTTGATAGTTTAAATTTCAAATAGTTTCCCATCCAATTGACAGTTAACAACAATGCAAGTGCTAAACAGCGTGTCAAAAATTAGTGTTCAAATAGAAAAGTTCAATCGGTACGGACCTTGCTACATGTACACTATTGTGTACACTTTAGTTTATACTTTGCAACGTGACATTTCCCTGTTGGACATTTTAAATTTCAAACAGTTTTCCCATCCAATTGACGCTTGGCAACAATGCAAGTGTAAAACAACGTGTCAAAAATTAGTGTACAAATAGCAAAGTTCAATCGATAAAAACCTTATTACTTGTACACTATAGTGTACACTTTATTTTACACTTTCCCACGTGACATTACCCAATTGGTCAGTCTAAATTTCAAATAGTTTTCCCATCCTATTGACACTTGACAGTAATGCAAGTGTCAAACAACCTGTTAAAATCAGTGTACAAATAACAAAGTTCAATTGGTAAGAACCTTGCTACATGTGCGCTATGGTGTGCACTTTAGTTTACACTTTTCCACGTGACATTACCTTGTTTGACAGTTTAAATTTCAAATAGTTTTCCTTTCCAATTGACACTTGACAACAATGCAAGTGTCAAATAACGTGTCGAAAATTAGTGTACAAATAGCAAAGTTCAATCGGTAAGGACCTTGCTACGATGAATGGTTGTATAATTACATCCCAACCAATCCATGCCCAAAATCACATCGACGTCTTTCATCTCTACTAGATAAAAATTAGCTTCTAATGTTTTTCTTTCGATTTCAAGATTTACCAACCTAGCTAACTGATCTGGATTTAATGTTCTACCTGAGGGGACGCTAACTTCTAGTGTACTTTTTGACTTCTCACAAGTAATACTAGATTTAGCAATGAAAGACGTTGTTACAAAAGGGTGAGTACCTCCCGAATAGAACAGTACATAAGCAGGTGTATCGAATATCAGTAAAATACATGTTATTAGGTTTGAGTTTTCCTCTGCATCCTTCTAAGTCAGTGTAAAGAATCGTGCTTTTCCCTTTTTATTTTGATCACTGTTATCATCCTTCTTTTGAGTGAACATAGGACAATCCTTAGTAATTGTCCTGGCTTACCACATCGAAAACAGGCATTCTTCCCATACAAGCATTCACCACGATGACGTTTACCACACTTCAGACAACGCAAAATTGTAGCTACTATGGCCTTGCTGGCACTCGATCCGATGTTAGCCTTCTTATTTTTCCATTTGTCTTTCCCTTTGTCTTGACCATTCCACTTTTTCTTTCCAATATACCCTCTATCTTGCTAGTTGTACAATTGACGATGTTGCTCCACATTAGCCTTCTGATACCAAATAGCATGAGCTCGTTCCAACATCTCACGATATGATGTGAAATGATGTGACATAAGGATCATGCTAAGGTCTGGGTTTAACCCTTGCTCGAACATTCTAGTCATCTTAATTTCCATGTTAACCAGGTGTGGAGCATACCTTGAGAGATGATCGAACTTTCGTTCGTAATCAGTCAGGGACATATTACCCTATTTGAGTTGAAGGAATTCGCTTTCCTTGAAATCTCTTAGAGACTAAGGAAAATACTTGTCCATTACTTCATCTTTAAATTGTTCCCATCTTGACACCAATTGCTACTCTGGGGTTCTAGTCCGAGACATTGAATCCCACCAGTAACTTGCATCACCAATAAACATAAACTCCACACACTGAACCTTTTGGGCGTCGCTGCAGTCTATGAGTCGAAAAATTCATTCTAGCTTACGAAGCCATTCCTCAACTACTAGTGGACCAGATGCTCCATCGAAGGTAGGGGCTTATGCCTTGGAAAATAACTCAACCACCGAGGCATGAGTCAGGATAGTAATAGGAGCTGGGGGTGTAGGTAGAGCTGGGTTTTGATTCAGCTGGCCGAGATCTTAAATCGCTTGTAGGAGATCTCTTATCAAATTGTTCTGATTTGCATGAGCCATTTCCCTAGAAATAAGATATAATATCTAACATTAATTTCTTTTTCCAAAACCAGGATTAAAATAGGGAAATATTTTCAGCTCAAACCAAATTTGATTTTTTTTAAAAGTACTCCTTGAAATCATGACATACAATAGTTCGATGACCTTTACTTCCATAACATTAAGGAAAAGATAACACAAGGAAAAGGAATCTAATTTCTAATCCCTATGAGTCTTGCAAATCCTCTTTTGGTGGAGCTTCATCGTCGGAGGAGTCTTCCGCCTCAGGCCTCGACTCTAACTCCATCTCAACCTATGGCTCATGCTCATGTTCATTCTCTAATTCCAACCCATAGTCATTCTCAAGATCCCATTCAGGTTTTTCCTCTGGGTCCAATTCAAACTGATGTTCTAGCTCGAGCTTGAGCTCGAGTTCAGGCTCAATTACTATCTGTGGTTGAGGGTCTAAGCTCTCACTCCACCTATCTAGAAGGATCTGACAATATATACCAAATTCAATTGCATTTGGGTACTCTGGAGGGTTACCTTCCAGCATCTCATCCCTAACCATGACTCCCATATTTCCCCATTAAGGTGGAAGTGAGTATATGAGGTTATTTATAGCCTCGATATGCATGATCTCCAATCCTACATCTACCATCGCCATACATCTCTCGTAAATGTCATATATGCATTCAGCAAGCGGAGGAGATGGGTCAGTCACGTAGTTCTCATAGGATTAAATGATAGGCCTATGGTTCAACGCTGCTCTGTAAGTCGTGGCCTTTCTAGCGGTCTGATAAATTCTAACCATGTTTATCACATAAGTGTCCAATTATGTATTATCTCTGTTAGTGCTATCAACTTATACATTATGCTTTTGGAGTTTCAATAAAATAGCTAATTATCATTTCTTCATGTATATATAAACAAAATATAGCTTACATAACATATTTCATCCTAAATATCATTAGCA
This sequence comes from Olea europaea var. sylvestris, assembly GCF_002742605.1. NCBI lineage: Eukaryota > Viridiplantae > Streptophyta > Magnoliopsida > Lamiales > Oleaceae > Olea > Olea europaea. The sequence continues at coordinate 55,604 of NW_019245192.1, read as the reverse complement.
TTTTCATAGATTCAAGCTTAAATGATTTATAGATCATGCTCGAAAAATAAAGTGGAACATAATATTTTATTCCATACCTTGGGTTCGTCGGATGAGGTCAATTGATGGATGCAAGATGCAATGGAATGCCTTAAATGTTTCACTTTCTCATCTTTTAATTATTATTTTTTTAAAAATACGCTAAGCCTACAGAATTAGTTAAACTCGTGCTTTGATACCACGCTGTAACGCCCCGACCCGCAAGGACCCTAAAGTTGCTAGATTAATTATACTTATCACCGTAAACTATAAAAAATAGATAAACTTTTAGAGGAAATTATAAAGATTTAATTTAAGAAGATTTTTTTTAAAGGACAATAAATGACAACATAACTCAATACAAAAGAAACTAATTCCTAATGTCTTCAGGTGACATCCATGCATAAATACATTTTTTGTTGCGTGAAATTCTAGGCAATAATTTAAAAATAAATGTTGTTGTTTGACTTCCCATTTTTGCGGAGTAAATTTTAAAGTAAACTCGTTTACATAGTATTCTAGGTCAAAACTTCACGAAACTTTAAGAGAAAGTAGGAAACTTCTCATAATATAACATATCCAAAATTCAGCTTTCGTTGGCAACATATGAGATGTTAAAATATTTTTCAAAACCTCGCAGCGACTCGATTTGGGAAGTAACCCAGAGCAGCATACTTAAGGTGGTATATAAAATTCCATAGATATTGGATTGACATGATTTTAAGTTTATTCAGTAGTTAATCCATGAGGCTATTAAATTCAACTAGTTTTGTCCAAAAATACCAAGTAACGATTGAGTTACGAATTTTTAAGTTCAATGGTAGAAACTGGAATTTTCAGAAAACAACAACACTATGTTTTCTTAAAGTGACATATAAAATTTTGCCGATATTGGATTGACATGATTCTAAGTTTATTCAGTAGCTAACTTATGAGGCTATCAAATACCTTTAGCTTTGCTCAAAAATTCGAAGTAACAAATTAGTTATGAATTTTTAAAATCTGAGCAGAAACTGAAATTTCTAAGAAAACAGTAACATTAACTAGTTGACATTTTTTTTTTTTTTTTGAAGATGGTGTTTCGTAAGTAAATTGTAGATCACATATATTTATTTCTAAACATAACCTATTCATACAAAAATGTTTAAGGAAATAGTTTCGTATACGATGTCCATAGAAAAGTAATTAATAGGAAACACAACTATTTCATAATCAATTTAAAGTTGTTAATTCACCGGCTATTCCATGTCAAATTGCATCTTCAACCACCATTATCCGTGCCCCCAACAAAAGAATAAAATCAACCTATAAGAAGGGATTTAACCCATGAGTTTGAAACTCAATAGATATTATCAGTGCATTTCGTAATCAAATTAGAAAATTCGAACCATGGATTCATACCGTCGCATGTAGATGGATTTCCAGAAAAATCCAATATCTATAGCATTATCATAACATGTAGAGCCGGAGAATGGTCATTCAAACTATACTAGTGCCGAAGCACCATACTCGGAGGTACCATTACATTCAACTTTTAATGAAAAATCAAATTTGAAAATGAAATAACATTTGCACCTTAACCTACCTTAAATTTTCTTGGATATCAAAGAACAAATGTGTAGAAAGCCTTTCTTCTTCTCAGCCTTGATATTTCCTTAGCTTAAATTGACATAAAAACAAATTTTTTTGAGAGAAAATAAGATGAAATTCTGATTTAAGGAAGGATGTAGTGAAAAAGTGACCTTCCACTTCTTGTAACCTTTCTTTTTAATGAAAAACTAAGTGGGGGGAGTTGTATTATCATAAAGTTTGTTAAATTGGACATTTAATTAAGAATCTGAAGAGTTTTTAAGCCTAAAAAAATTCATAAAATTTTTATAAAAAAAATCTACATGTTGATTCGAACTTGGGTTGCCTAAATGAAATATCATGTAGATGACCATTGGGGTAACTAAGTTGTTCAATAAATCTTTGTAATCAAATTTGCTTAAACGTAATCTCTTAAATTGTTGGGCTTTTAATTAATTCATGGCTTGGGCTTTCAAAATCTTAAATGGTTTGAGCTTCCACAACTTATTTCTCGAATGAGATAGGCTTGTGGTGCTAGATCATCACAACATAATAGCTGAATTTCATTTTATTTCTCGGGCTTTTACAATGCAAGTGTCAAACAACGTGTCTAAAATTAGTGTACGCATAGCAAAGTTCAATCAGTAAGAACCTTGCTTCATGTACACTATGGTGTACACTTTAGTTTACACTTGCCATGTGACATTATCCTGTTGGACAGTTTAAATTTCAAACAATTTTACCATCTAATTGACATTTAAAAATAATGCAAGTATTAAACAACGTGTCAAAAATTAGTTTACAAATAACAAAGTTCAATCGATAAGGACCTTTCTACATGTACACTATGGTGTACACTTTAGTTTACACTTTACCACGTGACATTATCCTGTTGGATAGTTTAAATTTCAAACAGTTTTTTCATCGAATTAACACTTGACAACAATGCCAGTGTCAAACAACGTGTCAAAAATCAGTTTACAATTAGCAAAGTTCAATCAGTAAGAACCTTGCAACTTGTACACTATGGAGTACACTTTAGTTAACACTTTATCACATGACATTACTCTATTGGACAGTATAAATTTCAAGGATTTTTCCCATCTAATTGATACTTGACAACAATACAAGTGTCAAACAACGTGTCAAAAATCGGTGTACAAATAGCAAAGTTCAATCGGTATGAACCTTGCTACATGTACAGTTTAGTTTACACTTTACCACATAACATTACCCTGTTGGACAATTTAAATTTCAAACAGTTTTTCCATCCAATTGACACTTGACAACAATGCAAGTGTCAAACAACGTGTCAAAAATCGGGGTACAAATAGCAAAGTTCAATCGATAAGAGCCTTGCTACATGTACACTATGGTGTACATGTTAGTTTACATTTTGCCACGTGACATAACCCTGTTAGACAATTTAAATTTTGAACAGTTTTCCATCCAATTGACACTTGACAACAATGCAAGTGTCAAACAACTTGTGAAAAATCAGTGTACAAAAAGCAAATTTCAATCGGTAAGAACTTTGCGACATGTGCACTATGGTGTACATTTTAGTTTACACTTTGTCACGTGTCATTACCTTGTTTGACAGTTTAAATTTCAAATAGTTTTCTCATCCAATTGACCCTTGACAACAATGCATGTGTCGAACAACGTGTCAAAAATTAGTATACAAATAGCAAAGTTCAATCGGTAAGAACCTTGCTACATCTACACTATTGTGTACACTTTAGTTTACACTTTGCCACGTGACATTACGCTGTCGGACAGTTTAAATTTCAAACCATTTTCCCATCGAATTGACACGACAATAATACAACTATCAAACAACGTCTCAAAAATCAATGTACAAATAGTAAAGTTCAATCGGTAAAGACCTTGCTACATGTACACTATGGTGTATACTTTAGTTTACACTTTGCCATCTTACATTACCTTGTTGAATAGTTTAAATTTCAAATAGTTTTCTCATCTAATCGACACTCAACAACAATGCAACTGTCAAACAACGTGTCAAAAATTAGTTTATAAATAGCAAAGTTCAATCGGTAGGACCTTGACACATGTACACTACGGTGTACACTTTAGTTTATACTTTGCCACGTGACATTATCCTGTAGGACATTTTAAATTTCAAATATCTTTCCTATCCAGTTAACACTTGACAACAATACAAGTGTCAAACAACGTGTCAAAAATCAGGGTACAAATAGCAAAGTTCAATCAGTAAGAACCTTGCTACACGTACACTATGGTGTACACTTTAATTTACACATTGCCACATGACGTTACCCTATTGGACAGTTTAAATTTAAAATAGCTTTTCCATCCAATTGACAATTGACAACAATGCAAGTGTCAGATAACACATCAAAAATCAGTGTACAAATAGCAAAGTTCAATCGGTAAGAACCCCGTGACATGTATGCCATGCTCTACACTTTAGTTTACACTTTGCCACAAGACATTATCATGTTGGACAGTTTAAATTTCAAATAGTTTTCCCATCTTGTTGACAGTTGACAACAATGCAAGTGTCAAACAATAGGTCAAAAATTAGTGTACAAATAGCAAAGTCCAATCGGAAAGAACCGTGCTACCTGTACACTATGGTGTACACTTTAGTTTTCACTTAGCCACGTGCATTACCCTGTTGGACAGTTAAAATTTCAAACAGTTTTCCCATCCAATTAACACTTGACAATAATACAAGTGTCAAAAAACGTGTCAAAAATCAATGTAAAAATAGTAAAGTTCAATCGGTAAGGATCTTGCCACACGTACACTATGGTGTACACTTTAGTTTACACTTTGCCTCGTGACTTTACCCTATTGGACAGTTTAAATTTCAAATAGTTTTACCATCCAATTGACACTTAACAATAATGCAAGTTTAAACAATGTGTCAAAAATCTGTTTACAAATAGCAAAGTTCAATTAGTAAGGAACTTTCTACATGTACACTATGGTGTACATTTTAGTTTACACTTTGCCACGCGATATTACCCTGTAGGATATTTTAAATTTCCAACAGCTTTCTCATCCAGTTGACACTTGACAACAATGTAAGTGTTAAACAACGTGTCAAAAAGGAGTGTACAAATAGCAAAGTTCAATCGGTAAGAACCTTGCTACACGTACACTATGGTGTACACTTTAATTTACACTTTGCCACGTGACATTACCCTATTGGACAATTTAAATTTAAAACAGTTTTTCCATCCAATTGACACTTGACAACAATGCAAGTGTCAAACGACATGTCAAAAATTGGTGTACAAATAGCAAAGTTCAATTGGTAAGAACCTTACGACATGTATACTATGGTGTACAAACTATAGATTGCACTTTGCGACATGACACTATCCTATTGGACAGTTTACATTTCAAACAGTTTTCCCATCCAATTGACACTTGACAACAATGCAAGTGTTAAATGACGTGTCAAAAATTAAGTTACAAATAGCAAAGTTCAGTCGGTAAGGACCTTGCAACATATCCACTACGGTGTACACTTTAGTTTACACTTTACCACATGACATTACCCTGTTGGACAGTTTAAATTTCAAACAGTTTTCCTATCCAATTGACACTTGACAACAATGCAAGTGTCAAACAACGTGTCAAAAATCAGGGTACAAATAGCAAAGCTCAATCGGTAAGAATCTTGCTACACGTACACTATGGTGTACACTTTAGTTTACACTTTGCCATGTGATATCACCCTATTGGATGGTTAAAATTTAAAAAAGTATTTCCATCCAATTGACGCTTGACAACAATGCATGTGCTAAACAACATGTCAATAATCAGTGTACAAATAGCAAACTTCAATCGGTAAGAACCTTAGTACATGTACACTATGGTGTACACACTTTAGATTGAACTTTGCCACATGACACAACCCTGTTGGACAGTTTAAATTTCAAATAGTTTTTCCATCCGATTGACACTGGACAACAATGCAAGCGTCAAACAAGGTATCAAAAATCAGTGTACAAATAACAAAGTTCAATCGGGAAGAACCTTGTTGCGTGTACACTATGGTGTACACACTTTAGTTTACACTTTGCCACGTGACATTATCCTTTTAGATAGTATAAATTTCAAAGAGTTTTCCCAATTGACATTTGACAACAATGTAAGTGTCAAAAATCAGCGTACAAATAGCAAAGTTCAATCGGTATGAACCTTGCTACATGTACACTTTAGTTTACACTTTATCACATGACATTTCCCTATTGGACAGTTTAAAATTCCAACAGTTTTCCCATCCAATTGACACTTGACAAAAATGCAAGTGTCAAACAACATGTCAAAAATCACTTTACAAATAGCAAAGTTCAATCGTTAAGGACCATGCAAAATGTACACTACGGTGTACACTTTAGTTTACACTTTACCACGTGACATTACCTTGTTGGACAGTTTAAATTTCAAACAATTTTTCTATCCAATTGACACTTGACAACAATGCAAGTGTCAAACAACGTGTCAAAAATCAGTGTACAAATAGCAAAGTTCAATCGGTAAGAACCTTGCTACTTGTACACTATGGTGTACACGTTAGTTTACACTTTGCCACGTGACATTATCCTATTGGACAGTTTAAATTTTGAACTGTTTTTCATCCAATTGACACTTGACAACAATGCAAGTGTCAGACAACACGTCAAAAATCAGTGTACAAATAGCAAAGTTCAATCGATAAGAACTTTGCTACATGTACACGTTAGTTTACACTTTGCCACATTGCATTACTCTGTTGGAAAGTTTAAATTTTGAATAGCTTTTCATCCAATTGACATTTGACAACAATGTAAGTGTCAGACAACGCGTCAAAAATCAGTGTACAAATAGTAAAGTTCAATCGGTAAGAACCTTGCGACATGTACCCTATGGTGTACATTTTAGTTTACACATTTCCACGTGTCATTACCCCGTTGGAAAATTTAAATTTCAAACAGTTTTTCCATCCAATTGGCCCTCGAAAACAATGCAAGTGTCGAACAATGTGTCAAAAATCGGTATACAAATAGCAAAGTTGAATCAGTAAGAACCTTGCTACATGTACACTGTTGTGTACACTTTAGTTTACACTTCGCCACGCGACATCACTCTATTGGATAGTTTAAATTTCAAATATTTTTCCATCCAACTGACACTTGACAACAATGCAAGTGTCAAACAACGTGTCGAAAATCAGTGTACAATAGTAAAGTTCAATCGGTAAGGACCTTGCCACATGTACACTATAGTGTACACTTTTTCGCGTGACATTACCATATTGGGCAGTTCAAATTTCAAATAGTTTTACCATCCAATTGACACTTAAGAATAATGCATGTGTTAAACAATGTGTCAAAAATCAGTTTACAAATAGTAAAGTTTAATCGGTAAGGACCTTGCTGCATGTACACTTTAGTTTACACTTTGCCACCTAACAATACCCTGTTGGACAGTTTAAATTTCAAACAGTTTTCTCATCGAATCGATACTCGACAACAATGCAACTGTCAAACAACATGTCAAAAATCAGTTTATAAATAGCAAAGTTCAATCGGTATGGAGCTTGATACGTGTACACTTTAGTTTACACTTTGCTACGTGACATTACCCTGTAGGACATTTCAAATTTCAAACAACATTCCCATCCAGTTGACACTTGACAACAATATAAGTATCAAACAACGTGTCAAAAATTAGGGTACAAATAGCAAAGTTCAGTCGATAAGAACCTTGCAACACGTACACTATGGTGTACACTTTAGTTTACACTTTACCATGTGACATTACCCTATTGGACAGTTTAAATTTAAAAAAGTCTTTCCATCCAATTGACACTTGACAACAATATAAGTATCAAACAATGTGTCAAAAATTATGGCACAAATAGCAAAGTTCAATCGGTAAGAACCTTGCTGCACGTGCACTATGGTGTACACTTTAGTTTACACTTTGCCATGTGACATTACCCTATTGGATAGTTTAAATTTAAAAAAATTTTCCATCCAATTGACATTTGACAACAATGTAAGTGCCAAACAACATGTCAATAATCAGTGTACAAATAGCAAAGTTTAATCGGTAAGAACTTTGATACATGTACACAATGGCGTGCACACTTTAGATTGAACTTTGCCACGTGACACAACCCTGTTGGATAGTTTAAATTGCAAATAGTTTTTCCATCCAATTGACACTTGACAACAATGCCAGCGTGAAACAAGCTATCAAAAATCAGTATACGAATAGAAAAGTTCAATCGGGAAGAACCTTGTTGCGTGTACACTTTAGTGTACACACTTTAGTTTACACTTTGCCACGTGACATTACCCTATTGGACAGTATAGATTTCAAAGAGTTTTCCCATTCAATTGACACTTGACTACAATGTAAGTATCAAAAATCAACGTACAAATAGCAAAGTTCAATCGGTATGAATCTGGCGACATGTACACTTTAGTTTACACTTTATCATGTGACATTTTCCTGTTGGACAGTTCAAAATTCAAATAGTTTTCCCATCCAATTGACACTTGACAAAACTACAAGTGTCAAACAACATGTCAAAAATTAGTTCACAAATAGCAAAGTTCAATCGGTAAGGACCATGCTACATGTACACTGCGGTGTACACTTTAGTTTACACTTTACCACGTGACATTACCTTGTTGGACAGTTTAAATTTCAAACAATTTTCCTATCCAATTGACACTTGACAACAATGCAAGTGTCAAACAACGTGTCAAAAATCAGTGTACAAATAGCAAAGTTCAATCGATAAAAATCTTAGTACTTGTACACTATGGTGTACATGTTAGTTTACACTTTGCCACGTGACATTACCCTTTTGGATAGTTTAAATTTTGAACAGTTTTTCATCCAATTGACATTTGACAACAATGCAAGTATCAGACAACGCACAAAAATCAGTGTACAAATGGCAAAGTTCAATCTACAATAACCTTGTTACATGTACACTATGGTGTACACACTTAAGTTTACACTTTGCACGTGACAATACCCTGTTGGATAGCATAAATTTCAAAAAGATTTTCCATCCAATTGACACTTTAGTTTACACTTTGCCACATGACATTGCACTGCTGGACAATATAAATTTCGAACAGTTTTCCATCCAATTGAAACTTGACAGCAATGCAAGTGTCAAACAACGTGTCAAAAATCATTGTACAAACAGCAATGTTCAATCAGTAAGAACCTTACGACATGTACACCATGGTGTGCACTTTAGTTTACCCTTTGCCACGTGTCATTACCCTGTTGGACAATTTAAATTTCAAGTAGTTTTTCCATCCAATTGACCCTTGACAATAATGCAAGTGTCGAACAATGTGTCAAAAATCAGTGTACAAATAGCAAAATTTAATCGGATAGAACCTTGCTACATGTACATAATTGTGTACACTTTAGTTTACACTTTGCCACGTGACATTACCCTATTGGCCAGTTTAAATTTCGAACAGTTTTTCATCCAATTGACACTTGACAACATTGCAAGTGTCAAACGACATGTCAAAAATGAGTTTACAAATAGCAAAGATCAATTGGTTAGAATCTTACGACATGTACACTATGGTATACACACTATAGATTACACTTTGCCACATGACCGTACCCTGTTGGACAGTTTAAATTTCAAATAGTTTTCTCATCTAATTGACACTTGACTACAATGCAAGTGTTAAAAACGAGTCAAAAATCAATTTATAAATAGCAAAGTTCAATCGGTAAGGACCTTGCTACATGTACACTATGGTGTACACTTTAGTTTACACTTTACCACGTGACATTACCCAGTTGGACAGTTTAAATTTCAACACAGTTTTCCTATCCAATTGACACTTGACAACAATGAAAGTGTCAAACAACATGTCAAAAATCAGTGTACAAATTGCAAAGTTCAATCGGTAAGAACCTTGCTACTTGTACACTATGGTGTACACGTTAGTTTACACTTTGCCACGTGACATTACCCTATTGGACAGTTTATATTTCGAACAGTTTTTCATCCAATTGATACTTGACAACAATGCAAGTGTCAACCAATGCGTTAAAAATCAGTGTACAAATAGCAAAGTTCAATCGGCAAGAACCTTGCTACATGTACACTATGGTATACACACTTTAGTTTACACTTCGCCATGTGACATTACCCTGTTGGACAGTATAAGTTTCAATCCCATCCAATTGACACTTGACAACAATGAAAGTGTCAGAAAATTCGTTAAAAATCAGTGTACAAATAGTAAAGTTCAATCGACAAGAACCTTGTTACATGTACACTATGATGCACACACTTTAGTTTACACTTCGCCACATGACATTACCCTATTGCATAGTATAAATTTCAAAGAGTTTTTTCATCCAATTGACACTTGACAATAATGCAAGTGTCAAACAACGTGTAAAAAAATCTGTGTATAAATAGAAAAGTTCAATCAGTATTAACCTTGCTACATGTATACTTTAGTTTACACTTTACCACGTGACATAACCCTGTTGAACAGTTTAAATTTCAAACAATTTTACCATCCAATTGATATTTGACAACAATACAAGTCTCATACAACGTGTCAAAAATTAGTGTACAAATAGCAAAGTTCAATCGGTAAGGACCTTACTACATGTACACGTTAGTTTACACTTTGCCACATTACATTACCCTATTGGACAATTTAAATTTTGAACAATTTTTCATCCAATTGACACTTGACAACAATGCAAGTGTCAGACAATGCGTCAAAAATTAGTGTAGAAATAGCAAAGTTTAATCGGTAAGAACCTTGCGACTTGTACACTACGGTGTACACTTTAGTTTACACATTGCCACGTGTCATTACCCTATTGAAAAGTTTAAATTTCAAACAATTTTTCCATTAAATTGACCTTTGACAACAATTCAAGTGTCAAACGACATGTCAAAAATCAGTGTACAAATAGCAAAGTTGAATTGGTAAGAACCTTACTACATGTACATTATTGTGTACACTTTAGTTTACACTTTGCCATTCCATCCATTTGACACTTGACTGCAATGCGTGTGTCAAACAACGCGTAGAAAATTAATGTACAAATAGTAAAGTTCAATCGGTAAGGAGCTTGCTGCATGTACACTACGGTGTACACTTTAGTTTACACTTTACCACGTGACTTTGCCCTTTTGGACAGTTTAAATTTCAAACAGTTTTACCAGCCAGTTCACACTTACCAATAATGCAAGTGTTAAACAATTTGTCAAAAATCAGTTTGCAAATAGCAAAGTTCAATCGGTAAGGACCTTGCTACATGTACACTATGGTGTACACTTTTGTTTACACTTTACCACCTGACATTACCCTGTTGAACAGTTTAAATTTCAAACAGTTTTCTCATCAAATTGACACTTGACAACAATGCAACTGTAAAACGACGTGTCAAGAATTAGTTTACAAAAAGCCAAGTTGAATCGGTAAGGACCTTGCTACATTTACACTAATGTGTACACTTTAGTTTACACTTTGCCATGTGACATTACCCTGCAGGTCATTTTAAATTTCAAACAGCTTTCCGATCCAGTTGACACTTCACAATAATGCAAGTGTCAAACAACGTGTCAAAAATTAGTGTACAAAGAGCAAAGTTCCATCGGTACAAACCTTGCTATACGTACCCTATGGTGTATACTTTAGTTTACACTTTGCCACGTGACATTGCCCTATTTGATAGTTTAAATTCAAAATAGTTTTTCCATCCAATTGACACTTGACAACAATGCATGTGTCAAACAACGTGTCAAAAATCAGTGTACAAATAGCAAAGATCAACTGGTATGAACCTTGCTACATGTACACTTTAGTTTACACTTTGCCATGTGTCATTACTCTGTTGGACAGTTTAAATTTCAAATAGTTTTCCCATCCAATTGAAACTTGTCAACAATGCAAGTGTCAAACGTGTCAAAAATTAGTGTACAAGTAGCACATTTTAATCGGTAAGAACCTTGCTACATGTACACTACGGTGTACAATTTAGTTTACACTTTACCAAGTGACATTACCATGTTGGACAGTTTAAATTTCAAACAGTTTTCCCATCCAATTGACACTTGAGAACAATGCAAGTGTCAAATAACGTATCAAAAATCATTTTACAAATCACAAAGTTCAGTCGCTAAGAACCTTGCAACTTGTACACTAGGGTGTACGCATTAGTTTACACTCTGCCATGTGACATTACCCTATTGGACAGTTTAAATTTCGAACAATTTTTCATCCAATTGACTCTTGACAACAATGCAAGTATCAGACAATACGTCAAAAATCAGTGTACAAATGGCTAAGTTTAATCGGTAAAAACCTTGCGACATGTACACTATGGTGTACACTTTAGTTTGCACAATTCCTCATGTCATTACCCTATTGAACAGTCTAAATTTAAAATAGTTTTTGCATCCAATTAACCCTTGACAATAATGCAAGTATCAAAAAACGTGTCAAAAATCTGTGTAGAAATAGCAAAATTGAATCGGTAAGAACCTTGCTACATCTATACTATTGTGTACACTTTAGTTCACACTTTGCCACGTGACGTCACTCTATTGGACAGTTTAAATTTCATATAGTTTTTCCATCCAACTGACACTTGAAAACAATACAAGTGTCAAACAACGTGTCAAAAATCCGTGTGCAAATAGCAAAGTTCAATCAGTAAGGAACTTGCTACATGTACACTATGGTGTACACTTTAGTTTACACTTTCCCGCCTGACATTACCCTGTTGGACACTTTAAATTTCAAATAGTTTTCTCATCGAATTGACACTTGACAATAATGTAACTGTCAAACAGCGTGTCCAGAATCAGTTTACAAATAACAAAGTTCAATCGGTAAGGACCTTGCTACATGTACACTAATGTGTACACTTTAGTTTACACTTTGCCACGTGACATTACCCTGTAGGACATTTTAAATTTCAAATAGTTTTCCATCCAGTTGACACTTGATAACAATGCAAGTGTCAAACAACGTGTTAAAAATCAGTGTACACCTAGCAAAGTTCAATCGGTGCGAACCTTGCTACACGTACACTATGGTGTACACTTTAGTTTACACTTTGCTGCGTGACATTACCCTATTTCATAGTTTAAATTTAAAATAGTTTTTCAATCCAATTGACACGTGACTACAATGCAAGTGTCGAATAATGTGTCAAAAATCGGAGTACAAATAGCAAAGTTCAATTGGCAAGAACCTTGCTGCATGTACACTATGGTGTATAAACTTTAGTTTACACTTTGGCACGTGTCATTACCCTGTTGGAGAGCATAAATTTCAAAGATTTTTTTTCATCCAATTGACACTTGACAATAATGCAAGTGTCAAACAACGTGTCAAAAATTAGTGTACAAATAGGAAAGTTCAATCGGTATGAACCTTGCTACACGTACACTTTAGTTTACACTTTACCACGTGATATTACCTTGTTTGATATTTTAAATTTCAAACAGTTTTCCTATCCAAATGGCACTTGACAACAATGCAAGTGTCAAACAACGTGTCAAAAATTAGTGTACAAGTAGCAAAGGTCAATCGGTAAGAACCTTGCTACATGTACCCTACGGTGTACACTTTACCACGTTACATTACCATGTTTGACAGTTTAAATTTCAAATAATTTTCCCATCCAATTGACACTTGAAAATAATGCAAGTGTCAAAAATCATTGTACAAATAGTAAAGTTCAATCGGTAAGAACCTTGCTACTTGTACACTATGGTGTACACGTTAGTTTACACTTTGCCATGTGACGTTACCCTATTGGACAGTTTAAATTTCGAACAATTTTTTATCCAATTGACACTTGACAACAATGTAAGTACTAGACAATACGTCAAAAATCAGTGTACAAATGGCAAAGTTCAATCGGTAAAAACCTTGCGACATGTACACTATAGTGTACACTTTAGTTTACACTTTACCTCGTGTCATTACCCTGTTTAACAGTTTAAATTTCAAATAGTTTTTCTACCCAATTGACCCTTGACAACAATGTAAGTGTCGAACAGCGTGTCAAAAATCTGTGTACAAATTGCAAACTTGAATCGTTAAGAACCTTGCTACATGTACACTATTGTGTACACTTTAGTTTACACTTTGCCACGTGACATCACTCTACTGGAAAGTTTAAATTTCAAATAGTTTTTCCATCCAACTGGCACTTGACAACAATACAAGTGTCGAACAACGTGTCGAAAATAAGTGTACAAATAGCAAAGTTCAATCGGTAAGGACTTTGTCACATGTACATTGTGGTATACACTTTAGTTTACACTTTTCCACGTGACATTACCCTATTGGACAGTTTACATTTCAAACCATTTTCCATCCAATTAACACTTGACAACAATACAAGTGTCAAACAACATGTAGAAAATCAACGTACAAATAGTAAAGTTCAATCGGTAAGGACCTTGCTACATGTACACTATGGTGTGTACATTAGTTTACACTTTGCCACATGACTTTACATTGTTAGACTATTTAAATTTCAAACAGTTTTACTATCCAATTGTCACTTAACAATAATTCAAGTGTTAAACAATGCGTAAAAATTTAGTTTGCAAATAGCAGAGTTCAATCGGTAAGGACCTTGCCACATGTACACTATGGTCTCCACTTTAGTTTATACTTTGCCGTCAGACATTACCCTGTTGGACAGTTTAAATTTAAAATAGTTTTCTCATCGAATTGACACTTGAAAATAATGTAACTGTCAAACAACGTGTCGAAAATCAGTGGACAAATAGCAAAGTTTAATCGGCAAGAACCTTGCTGCGTGTACACTATGGTGTGTACTTTAGTTTACACTTTGCCACATGACTTTACCCTGTTGGACAGTTTAAATTTCAAACAGTTTTACTATCCAATTGTCACTTAACACTAATTCAAGTGTTAAACAATGTGTCAAAGATTAGTTTGCAAATAGCAGAGTTCAATCGGTAAGGACCTTGCCACATGTACACTATGGTCTCCACTTTAGTTTATACTTTGCCGCCTGACATTACCCTGTTGGACAGTTTAAATTTAAAACAATTTCATCATCGAATTGATGCTTGAAAATAATGCAACTGTCAAACAACGTGTCAAAAATCAGTGGACAAATAGCAAAGTTCAATCAGCAAGAACTTTGCTGCGTGTACACTATGGTGTACACACTTTAGTTTAGACTTTGCTACATGACATTACCTTGTTGGACAGTATAAATTTCTAAGAGTTTTTCCATCCAATTAACACTTGACAATAATGCAAGTGTCATAAAATGTGTCAAAAATCAGTGTACAAATAGAAAACTTCAACCGGTATGAACCTTCCTACATGTACACTTTAGTTTACACTTTACCATGTAACATTACCCTGTTGGAAAGTTTAAATTTCAAACAATTTTCCCATCCAATTGACACTTGGAAACAATGCAAGTGTCAAACAACGTGTCAAAAATCAGTGTACAAATAGCAAAGTTCAATCGGTACGAACCTTGCTACACGTACACTATGGTGTACACCTTATGTTTTTGGATGGACTTCCTTGATTGTATTGTGTCTCCATTCTCGAGTCTTGAATCAACAAAGGGATTAATTATTCTGAACCTGGCACGGTTGCACTCGCTTTCCCTTTATTCTTACTATGGGTGCTTTCTTTCTTTGGTTTTCTAAATCGTATAGTTAATCAAGGAAATTTCAAGTACCATTGGAGATGTAAGAAAGAGAATATTTCCCATCTATACTTCAACCCTGAAATACGCAAGGGGAGTTCGTTATTGCAGTTGTCCTTGGTTCCCCAGGTACTCGAGAGGAGACCTCCATGGCTAATAAAACAATAGATTTTCTTTATGGCGAAGAATGGGACACTACTCTAAGAGTAGTCCTAAAAAGGAGGTCTTCAATCCCTTTCTTCTTTCCTGTAAATTAATCTTTTGCTTTTGGACTCGGGATCATCTGCAACAAGATTTCCATAGCGAGCCTGCCTCGCGGATGTATTGGAAATGATATCTTGGGATGGATGCAAAGCTAAACAAGCAGAGTGAAAGAAAGGTAGAAAAAGAAGGCCATGTGTTGAGGGAAAACCTGATATTGATCCCGATTACGTTCCTTGCTCCTGAACTAGGTGGTGCTTTTGCTGATACTGAACTATCCTTCCCACTACCCATCTTTCTGGCAATCTCTTCGCAAGAGCTTCTCCCTATTAGATATATATCCACTCCCCTATTCTTTCTAGGGAAATGATAGAGCAAAAAAAAAAAAAGGAATCGTGATCCGGAATGGGAATTTTTTTTTTGAAAAAGAGATGCTTCGGGATCCAGAGATTTCTCCAAGTGTCAAACAACGTGTCAAAAATCAGCATACAAATAGCAAAGTTCAATCGACAAGAACCTTGCTGCATGTACACTATGGTGTATACACTTTAATTTACACTTTGGCAGGTGACATTACCCTGTTGGACAGTATAAATTTCAAAGAGTTTTTCCATCCAATTGACACTGCTACAAGTGTACACTTTAGTTTACACCTTACCACTTGACATTACCATGTTCGACAGTTTAAATTTCAAACAATTTTCCAATCCAATTGACACTTGGCAACAATGCAAGTGTCAAACAACATGTCAAAAATTATTGTACAAATAGTGAAATTCAATCAGCAAGAACCTTGCTACTTGTACACTATGGTGTACACGTTACTTTACACTTTGCCACGTGACGGTACCCTATTGGACAGTTTGAATTTCGAATAGTTTTTTATCTAATTGACACTTGACAACATTGCAAGTATTAGACAATAAGTTAAAAATCAGTGTACAAATATCAAAGTTCAATTGGTAAAAACCTTACGACATGTACACTATGGTGTACACTTTAGTTTACACTTTCCCTTGTGTCATTACCCTGTTGAATAGTTTAAATTTCAAATAGTTTTCCACCCAATTGACCTTTGAGAACAATGCAATTATCGAACAACGTGTCAAAAATTAGTGTACAAATTGCAAACTTGAATCGGTAAGAACCTTGCTACGTGTACACTTTTGTGTACACTTTACTTTACACTTTGCCACGTGACATCACTCTATTGGACAATTTAAATTTCAAATAGTTTTTCCATCCAACTGACACTTGACAACAATACAAGTGTCAAACAACGTGTCGAAAATTAGTGTACAAATAGCAAAGTTCAATCGGTAAGGACCTTGCCAAATGTACACTATGGCATACACTTTAGTTTACACTTTTCCACGTGACATTACCCTATTGGACAGTTTAAATTTCAAATCATTTTCCATCCAATTGACACTTGACAACAATACAAGTGTCAAACAACATGTAGAAAATCAACGTACAAATAGTAAAGTTCAATCGGTAAGGACCTTGCTACTTGTACACTATGGTGTACACTTTAGTTTACACTGTGCCACGTGACTTTACCCTGTTGGACAGTTTAATGTTCAAACAGTTTTACTATCCAATTGACAATTAACAATAATGCAAGAGTTAAACAACGTGTCAAAAAGTAGTTTGTAATTAGTAAAGTTCAATCGGTAAGGACCTTACTACATGTACACTATGGTGTCCACTCTAGTTTATGCTTTGCCGCCCGACATTACCCTGTTGGACAGTTTAAATTTAAAACAGTTTTCTCATCAAATTGACACTTGAAAACAATGCAACTATCAAAGAATGTGCCAAGAATTAGTTTACAAATAGCAAAGTTCAATCAGTAAGGAGCTTGCTACATGTACACTACTGTGTACACTTTAGTTTGCCACTTAACATTACCCTGTAGGACATTTTAAATTTCAAATAGTTTTCCCATCCAGTTGACATTTGACAACAATCAAGTGTCAAACAACGTGTCAAAAATTAGTGTACAAGTAGTAAAGTTCAATCGGTACGAACCTTGCTACACGTACACTATGGTATACACTTTAGTTTACACTTTGCCACGTGAAATTACCTTATTTGACAGTTTAAATTTAAAACAATTTTTCCATCAAATTGACACATGATAACAATGCAAGTGTCAAACAACGTGTCAAAAATCAGTGTACAAATAGCAAAGTTCAATCGGCAAGAACCTTGCTGCATGTACACTATGGTGTATACACTTTAATTTACACTTTAGCACGTGGCATTACCCTATTAGACATTATAAATTTCAAAGAGTTTTTCCATCCAGTTGACACTTGACAATAATGTAAGTGTCAAACAACGTGTCAAAAATTAGTGTACAAGTAGCAAAGTTCAATTGGTAAGAACCTTGCTACATGTACCCTACAGTGTACACTTTAGTTTACACTTTACCATGTGACATTACCATGTTTAACAGTTTAAATTTCAAACAGTCTTCCCATCCAATTGACACTTGACAACAATGCAAGTGTCAAACAACGTTTCAAAAATCATTGTACAAATAATAAAGTTCAATCGGTAAGAACCTTGCTACTTGTACACTATGGTGTACACATTAGTTTAGACTATGCGAAGTGACATTACCCAATTGGACAGCTTAAATTTCGAACAGTTTTTCATCAAATTGACACTTGACAACAATGCAAGTATTATACAATACGTCAAAAATCAGTGTACAAATAGCAAAGTTCAATCGGTAAAAACCTTGCGACATGTACACTATGGTGTACACTTCAGTTTACACTTTGCCTCGAGTCATTACCCTGTTGAACAGTTTTAATTTCAAATAGTTTTTCCACCCAATTGAACCGTGACAACAATGCAAGTGTCGAACAATGTGTTAAAAATCAGTGTACAAATTGCAAACTTGAATCGGTAAGAACCTTGCTACATGTACACTATTGTGTACACTTTAGTTTACACTTTGCCACGTGACATCACTCTATTGGACAGTTTAAATTTCAAATAGTTTTTTCATCCAACTGACACTTGACAACAATACAAGTGTCAAACGTGTTGAAAATTAGTGTACAAATAGCAAAGTTCAATCGGTAAGGACCTTGCCACATGTACACTTTAGTTTACACTTTCCCACGTGACATTACCCTGTTGGACAATTTAAATTTCAAATCATTTTCCATCCAATTGACACTTGAAAACAATACAAGTGTCAAAGAACATGTAGAAAATCAACGTACAAATAGTAAAGTTCAATCGGTAAGGACCTTGCTGCTTGTACACTATGGTGTACACTTTAGTTTACACTTTGCCACGTAACTTTACCCTGTTGAACAGTTTAAAGTTCAAGCAGTTTTACTATTCGATTGATACTTAACAATAATACAAGTGTTAAACAACGTGTCAAAAATTAGTTTGCAAATAGCAAAGTTCAATCGGTAAGGACCTTGCTACATGTACACTATGGTGTCCACTTTAGCTTATGCTTTGCCGCCCGACATTACCCTGTTGGACAGCTTAAATTTAAAATAGTTTTCTCATCAAATTGACGCTTGAAAATAATGCAACTGTCAAAGAAAGTCTCAAGAATTAGTTTACAAATAGCAAAGTTCAATTAGTAAGGAGTTTGCTACATGTACACTACTGTGTACACTTTAGTTTACACTTTGCCACGTGACATTACCCTGTAGGACATTTTAAATTTCAAATAGTTTTCCCATCCAGTTGACATTTGACAACAATGCAAGTGTCAAATAACGTGTCAAAAATCAGTGTACAAGTAGAAAAGTTCAATCGGTACAAACTTTGCTACACGTAGACTATGATGTACATTTTAGTTTACACTTTGCCATGTGAAATTACCTTATTTGACAGTTTAAATTTAAAATAGTTTTTCCATCAAATCGACACATGATAACAATGCAAGTAAAAAACAACATGTCAACAATCAGCGGACAAATAGCAAAGTTCAATCGGCAAGAACCTTGCTGCATGTACACTATGGTGTATACACTTTAATTTACACTTTGGCACGTGACATTACCCTGTTGGATAGTATAAATTTCAAAGTGTTTTTCCATCCGATTGACACTTGACAATAATGTAAGTGTCAAACAACGTGTCAAAAATTAGTGTACAAATAGGAAAGTTCAACCGGTATGAACCTTGCTACATGTACACTTTAGTTTACACTTTACCACGTGACATTACCTTGTTTGACAGTTTAAATTTCAAACAGTTTTCCCATCCAAATGACACTTGACAACAATGCAAGTTTCAAACAACGTGTCAAAAATTTGTGTACAATTAGCAATGTTCAATTGGTAAGAACCTTGCTACATGTACCCTATGGTTTACATTTTAGTTTACACTTTATCACGTGACATTACCATGTTCAACAGTTTAAATTTCAAACAGTTTTCCCATCCAATTGACACTTGATAATAATGCAAGTGTCAAACAACGTGTCAAAAATCATTGTATAAATAACAAAGTTCAATCGGCAAGAAACTTGCTACTTGTACACTATGGTGTACACGTTAGTTTAGACTTTGAGACGTGATATTACCCTATTGGACAGTTTAAATTTCGAACAATTTTTCATCCAATTGACACTTGACAACAATGCAAGTATTAGACAATACATCAAAAATCAGTGTACAAATAGCAAAGTTCAATCGGTAAAAACCTTGCGACATGTACACTATGGTGTACACTTTAATTTACACTTTGCCTCGAGTCATTACACTGTTGAACAATTTAAATTTCAAATAGTTTTCCCACCCAATTGAACCGTGACAACAATGCAAGTGTCGAACAACGTGTCAAAAATCAATGTACAAATTGCCTACTTGAATCGGTAAGAACCTTGCTACGTGTATACAATTTTGTACACTTTAGTTTACACTTTACCAAGTGACATCACTCTGTTGGGTAGTCTAAATTTCAAATAGTTTCCATCCAATCGACACTTGACAGGGATACAAGTGTCAAACAACGTGTCGAAAATTAGTGTACAAATAGGAAAGTTCAATCGGTACGAACCTTGCTACACGTACACTATGGTGTACACTTTAGCTTACACTTTCCCACGTGACATTACCCTATTGGACAGTTTAAATTTCAAATCATTTTCCATCCAATTAAGACTTGACAACAATACAAGTGTCAAACAACATGTAGAAAATCAACGTACAAATAGTAAAGTTCAATTGGTAAGGACCTTGCTTCATGTACACTGTGGTGTACACTTTAGTTCACACTTTGCCACGTGACTTTACCCTGCTTGACAGTTTAAATTTCAAACAGTTTTACGATCCAATTAACACTTAACAATAATGCAAGTGTTAAACAATGTGTCAAAAATTAGTTTGCAAATAACAAAGTTCAATCGGTAAGGACCTTGCTACATGTACACTATGGTGACCACTTTAGTTTATACTTTGCCGCCTGACATTATGCTGTTGGACATTTTAAATTTAAAATAGTTTTCTCATCGAATTGACACTTGAAAACAATGCAACTCTCAAACAACATGTCAAGAATCAGTTTACAAATAGCAAAGTTCAATCGGTAAGGACCTTGCTATTTGTATACCACTGTGCACACTTTAGTTTCTACTTGGCCACGTGACATTACCTTGTAGGACATTTTAAATTTCAAATAGTTTTCCCATCCGGTTAACACTTGACAACAATGCAAGTGTCAAACAACGTGTCAAAAATCAGTGTACAAATAGCAAAGTTCAATCGGTACGAACCTTGCTACATGTACACTACGGTGCACACCTACTTTTACACTTTCCCATGTGACATTGCCCTATTTGATAGTTTAAATTTAAAATAGTTTTTCCATCGAATTGACACTCGACAACAATGCAAGTGTCAAACAACGTGTCAAAAATCAGTGGACAAATAGCAAAGTTCAATCGACAAGAATCTTGCTGCATGTACACTTTGGTGTACACACTTTAGTTTGCACTTTGCCACGTGATATTACCTTGTTGGACAGTATAAATTTCTAAGAGTTTTTCCATCCAATTAACACTTGACAAGAATTCAAATGTCAAACAACGTGTTAAAAATCAGTGTACAAATAGAAAAGTTCAAGCGGTATGAACCTTGCTATATGTACACTTTAGTTTACACTTTACCATGTGACATTACCCTGTTGGAGAGTTTAAATTTCAAACAGTTTTTCCATCCAATTGACACTTGACAACAATGCAAGTGTTAAACAACGTGTCAAAAATTAGTGTACAAGTATCAAAGTTCAATCGGTAAGAACCTTGCTACATGTACACTATGGCGTACAATTTAGTTTACACTTTACAACTTGACATTTCCATAATGGACAGTTTAAATTTCAAATAGTTTTCCCATCCAATTGACAATTGAGAACAATACAAGTGCCAAACAACGTGTCAAAAATCATTGTACAAACAGCAAAGTTCAATCGGTAAGAACCTTGCTACTTGTACACTATGGTGTACACATTAGTTTACACTTTGCCATGTGACATTACTCTGTTGGACAGTTTAAATTTCGAACAGTTTTTCATTCAATTGACACTTGACAACAATGCAAGTATCAGACAATACGTCAAAAATCAGTGTGCAAATAGAAAAGTTTAATTGGTAAAAAACTTGCGGCATGTACACTATGGTGTACACTTTAGTTTACACATTTCCTCGTGTCATTACCATATTGAATAGTTTAAATTTCAAATAGTTTTTCCATCCAATTGACCCTTGACAACAATGCAAGGGTCGAACGTGTCAAAAATTTGTGTACAAACAGCAAAGTTGATTCAGTAAGAACCTTTCTACATGTACACTAACATGTATACTTTAGTTTACACTTTGCCACATGACATCATTCTATTGGACAGTTTAAATTTCAAATAGTTTTTCATTCAATTGACACTTGACAACAATGTAAGTGTCAAACAATGTGTCAAAAATTAGTGTACAAGTAGCAAAGTTCAGTCTGTAAGAACCTTGCTACATGTACATTATGGCGTACAATTTAGTTTACACTTTACAACTTGACATTACCATATTGGACAGTTTAAATTTCAAACAGTTTTCCCATCCAATTGACACTTGAGAACAATACAAGTGTCAAACAACATGTCAAAAATCATTGTACAAATAGCAAAGTTCAATCGGTAAGAACCTTGCTACTTGTACACTATGGTGTACACGTTAGTTTACACTTTGCCATGTGACATTACCTTGTTGGACAATTTAAATTTCGAATAGCTTTTAATTCAATTAACACTTGACAACAATGCAAGTATTAGACAATACGTCAAAAATCAGTGTACAAATAGAAAAGTTTAATTGGTAAAAACCTTGCGACGTGTACACTATGGTGTACACTTTAGTTTACACATTTCCTCGTATCACTACCCTATTGAACAGTTTCAATTTCAAGCAATTTTTCCACCCAATTGACCACTGACAACAATGCAAGTGTCGAAGTCAAAAATCTGTGGACAAATAGCAAAGTTGAATCGGTAAGAACCTTGCTACATGTACACTATTGTGTACACTTTAGTTTACACTTTGCCATGTGACACCATTCTATTGGACAGTTTAAATTTCAAATAGTTTTTCCATCCAACTGATACTTGAAAACAATATAAGTGTCAACAACGTGTCAAAAATCATTGTACAATAGCAAAGTTCAATCAGTAAGGACCTTGTTACATGTACACTATGGTGTACACTTTAGTTTATACTTTGCCACCTGACATTACCCTGTTGGACACTTTAAATTTCAAACAGTTTTCTCATCGAATTGACACTTGACAAAAATATGCAACTGTCAAACAGTGTGTCAAGAATAAGTTTACAAATAGCAAAGTTCAATCGTTAAGGACCTTGCTACATGTACACTAATGTGTACACTTTAGTTTACACTTTGCCACGTGACATTACCCTGTAGGACATTTTAAACTTCAAATAGTTTTCCCACCCAGTTGACACTTGACAACAATGCAAGTGTCAAACAACGTGTCAAAAATCAGTGTACAAATAGTAAAGTTCAATCGATACGAACCTTGCTACACGTACACTATGGTGTACACTTTAGTTTGTACTTTGCCGCATGACATTATCCTATTTGACTGTTTAAATTTAAAACAATTTTTCCATCCAATTGACACTTGAAAACAATGCAATTGTCAAACAACGTGTCAAAAATCTGCGTACAAATAGTAAAGTTCAATCGACAAGAGCCTTACTGCATGTGCGCTATTGTGTGTACACTTTAGTTTACACTTTGGCACGTGACATTACCCTATTGCACAGTATAAATTTCAAATAGTTTTTCCATCCAATTGACACTTGACAATAATGCAAGTGTCAAAAATTAGTGTACAAATAGCAAAGTTCAAACGGTATGAACCCTGCTACATGTACACTTTAGTTTATACTTTACCACACGACATTACCCTGTTGGACAGTTTAAGTTTCAAACTCTTTTCCCATCCAAATGACACTTGACAACAATGAAAGTGTCAAATAATGTGTCAAAAATTAGTGTACAAGTAGCAAAGTTCAATCGGTAAGAACCTTGCTATGTGTACCCTGCGGTGTACACTTTAGTTTACACTTTTCCATGTGACATTAACATGTTTGACAGTTTAAATTTCAAACAGTTTTCGCATTCAATTAACACTTGACAACAATACAAGTGTCAAATAACGTGTCAAAAATCATTGTACAAATAGCAAAGTTCATTCAGTAAGAACCTTGCTACTTGTACACTATGGTGTACACATTAGTTTACACTTTGCCACGTATCGTTACCCTATTGTACATTTTAAATTTCGAACAATTTTTCATCCAATTGACACTTGACATTAATGCAAGTATTAGACAATACATCAAAAATCAGTGTACAAATAGCAAAGTCTAATCGGTAAAAACCTTGTGACATGTCATTACCCCGTTGAACAGTTTAATTTCAAACAATTTTTCCACCCAATTGATCCTTGACAACAATGCAAGTGTCGAACAATGTGTCAAAAATCAGTGTACAAATAGTGCAGTTGAATCGGTAAGAACCTTGCTACATGTACACTATGAGTACACACTTAAGTTTACACTTTACCACGTGACATTAACCTAGTGCACAGTTTAAATTTCAAACAGGTTTCCCATCCAATTGACACTTGACAACAATGCAAGTGTCAAACAACGTGTCAAAAATCAATGTACAAATAGCAAAGTTCAATCGATACGAACCTTGCTACTCGTACACTATGGTGTACACTTTAGTTTACACTTTCCCACGTAACATTACCCTATTTGACAGTTTAAATTTCAAACCATTTTCCATCCAATTAACACTTGACAACAATACAAGTGTCAAACAACATGTAGAAAATCAACGTACAAATAGTAAAGTTCAACCAATAAGGACCTTGCTTCATGTACACTGTGGTGTACACTTTTGTTCACACTTTGCCACGTGACTTTACCCTATTGGACAGTTTAAATTTCAAACAGTTTTACCATCCAATTGACACTTAGCAATAATGCAAGTGTTAAACAACATGTCAAAAATTAGTTTGCAAATAGCAAAGTTCAATCGGTAAGGACCTTGCCACATGTACACTATGGTGACCACTTTAGTTTATACTTTGCCGCCTGACATTACCCTGCTGGACATTTTAAATTTAAAATAGGAAATCAATGCAACTCTCAAACAGCGTGTCAAGAATCAGTTTACAAATAGCAAAGTTCAATAGGTAAGGACCTTGCTACCTGTACACTACTGTGTACACTTTAGTTTACACTTTGCCACATGACATTACCCTATAGGACATTTTAAATTTTAAATAATTTTCCCATCCAGCTGACACTTGACAGCAATGCAAGTGTCAAACAATGTGTCAAAAATTAGCGTACAAATAGCAAAGTTCAATCGGTACGAACCTTGCTATACGTACACTATGGTGTACATCTAATTTTACACTTTGCCACGTGACATTACCTTATTTGCTAGTTTAAATTTTAAACAGTTTTTCCATCCAATTGACACTTGACAACAATGCAAGTGTCAAACAACATGTCAAAAATCAGTGGATAAATAGCAATGTTCAATCGGCAAGAACCTTGCTGCATGTACACTATAGTGTACACACTTTAGTTTACACTTTGCCACGTGACATTACCTTGTTGGACAGTATAAATTTCTAAGAGTTTTTCCATCCAATTAACACTTGATAATAATACAAGTGTTAAACAACGTGTCAAAAATCAGTGTAAATATAGAAAAGTTCAACCGATATGAACCTTGCTACATGTACACTTTAATTTACACTTTACCATGTGACATTACCCTGTTGGAGAGTTTAAATTTCAAACAGTTTTTTCATCCAATTGACACTTGACAACAATGCAAGTGTCAAACAACGTGTCAAAAATTAGTGTACAAGTAGCAAAGTTCAATCGGTAAGAACCTTGCTACATGTACGCTATTTTGTACACTTTAGTTTTCACTATGCCACGTGACATCCCTCTATTGGACAGTTTAAATTTAAAATAGTTTTTCCATCCAGCTGACACTTGAAAACAACACAAGTGCCAAACAACGTGTCGAAAATCAATGTACAAATCGTAAAGTTCAGTCGGTAAGGACCTTGCTACGTGTACACATTAGTTTACACTTTGCCACCTAACATTACCCTGTTGGACAGTTTAAATTTCAAACCATTTTCTCATCAAATTGACACTTGACAACAATGCAACTATCAAACAACGTGTCAAAAATCAGTGGACAAATTGCAAAGTTCAATCAGTAAGGACCTTGCTACACGTACACTATGGTGTACATTTTAGTTTACACATTGCCAGGTTACGTTGCCCTATCGGACAGTTTAAATCTATAATAGCTTTTCTATCCAATTGACACTTGACAACAATGCAAGTGTCAAACAACATGTCAAAAATTGGTGTACAAATAGCAAAGTTCAATTGGTAAGAACCTTGCGACATGTACACTATGTTGTACACACTATATATTGCACTTTGCCATATGACACTACTCTACTGGATAGCTTAAATTTCAAATAGTTTTCTTATCCAATTGACACTTGACAACATTGTAAGTGTCAAGCAATGTGTCAAAAATCAGTTTACAAATAGCAAAGTTCAATCGATAAGGACCTTGCCACATGTACACTACGATGTAGACTTTAGCTTACGCTTTACCACGTGACATTACCCTATAGGAAAGTTTAAATTTCAAATAGTTTTCCTATCCAATTGACACTTGAAAACAATGCAAGTGTCAAACAATATGTCAAAAATTGGTGTACAAATAAGAAAGTTCAATTGGTAAGAATCTTGCGATATATACACTATGGTGTACACACTTTAGATTGCACTTTGCCATGTCACACTACCCTGTCGGGCAATTTAAATTTCAAATAGTTTTCCCATCCAATTGACACTTGACAACAATGCAAGTGTTAAACAACATTTCAAAAATTAGTATACAAATAGCAAAGTTCAATCGGTAAGAACATTGGTACATGTACACTATGGTGTACGCACTTTAGTTTACACTTTGTCACGTGACATTACCCTATGTGATAGTATAAATTTCAAAGAGTTTTTCGATCCAATTGACACTTGACAATGATGAAAGTGTCAAACAACGTGTCAAAAATCAGTTTACAAATAGCAAAGTTCAACCGATATGAACCTTGCTACATGTACACTATGGTGTACATGTTAGTTTACACTTGGCCATGTGACATTACCCTGTTGGACCGTTTAAATTTCGAATAATTTTTCATCCAATTGAAACTTGTCAACAAAGCAAGTGTCAGACAATGCATCAAAATTTAGTGTGCAAATAACAAAGTTCAATCGGTAAGAACCTTGCGACATGGGCACTATGGTGTACACTTTAGTTTACACATTGCCACGCGTCATTACCCTGTTGGACAACTTAAATTTCAAACAGTTTTCCCAACCAATTGACACTTGACAACAAATCAAGTGTCAAACAATGTTTCAAAAATCAGTATACAAATAACAAAGTTCAATCGATAAGGACCTTGCTACATGTACACTATTGTGTACACTTTAGTTTACACTTTGCCACCTGACATTACTCTGTATGACAATTTGATCTTCAAATAGTTTTCTCATTGAATTGACACTTGAGAACAATGCAACTGTCAAACAACGTGTCAAAAATCAGTTTACAAATAGCAAAGTTCAATCGGTAAAGACCTTGTTACATGTACACTTTATTTTACACTATACCATGTGACGTTACCATGTTGGACAGTATAAATTTCAAAGAGCTTACCCATCCAATTGACACTTGAAAACAATGCAAGTATCAAACAATGTACCAAAACTCTATGTACGAATAGCAAAGTTCAATCGGTAAGAACCTTGCTACATGTACACTATGGTGTACATGTTAGTTTACACTTTGCCACGTGACATTACCCTGTTGGATAGTTTAAATTTCAAATAGTTTTCCATCCAATTGACACTTGACCACAATACAAGTGTCAAACAACATGTAGAAAATCAATGTAGAAATAGTAAAGTTCAATCAGTAAGGACCATGCTACATGTACACTATGGTATACACTTTAGTTTACACTTTGCCACATGACTTTACCCTATTGGATAGTTTAAATTTCAAATTGTTTTACCGTCCAATTGAAACTTAAGAATATTGGAAGTGATAAACAACGTGTCAAAAATCAGTTTGCAAATAGCAAAGTACAATCGGTAAGGACCTTGCTACATGTACGCTATGGTGTACACTTTAGTTTACACTTTGCCACCGGACAGTACCCTGTTGGATAGTTTAAATTTCAAATAGTTTTCTCATCGAATTGACACTTGACAATAATGTAAGTGTCAAACAACGTGTCAAAAATCAGTGTACAAATAGCAACGTTCAATCGGTACGAACCTTGCTACATGTACACTATGGTGTACACTTTAATTTACACTTCGCCACGTGACATTACCCTATTTGACAGTTTAAATTTAAAATAGTTTTTCCATCCAATTGACACTTGACAACAGTGCAAGTGTAAAACAACGCGTCAAAAATCAGTGTAGAAATAGCAAAGTTCAATTGGTAAAAACCTTGCTGCATGTACACTATGGTGTACACACTTTAGTTTACACTTTGCTATGTGACGTTGCCATGTTGGACAGTATAAATTTCAAAGAGTTTTTCCATCCAATTGACACTTGAGAATAATGCAAGTGTCAAACAACGTGCCAAAAATTTGTGTACAAATAGCAAAGTTCAATCGGTACGAACCTTGCTACATGTACACTATGGTGTACACACTTTAGTTTACACTTTACCACTTGACATTACCCTGTTGGACAGTTTAAATTTTGAATAGTTTTCCATCCGATTGACACTTGACAACAATGCAAGTGTCAAACAACGTGTCAAAAATCAGTGTACAAATAGCAAAGTTCAATCGGTATGAACCTTGCTTCATGTACACTTTAGTTTACACTTTACCACTTGACATTACCCTGTTGGACAGCTTAAATTTCAGACAATTTTTCCATCCATTTGACACTTGACAACAACACAAGTGTTAAAAAATCAGTGTACAAATAGCAAAGTTCAATCGGTAAGGACCTCGCTACATGTACACTATGGTGTACACTATAGCTTACACTTTGCCGCCTCACATTATCCTGTTGGATAGTTTAAATTTCAAATAGTTTTCTCATTAAATTGACACTTGAAAATAATGCAACTGTCAAACAATGTGTCAAAAATCTATTTACAAATAGCAAAGTTCAATAGGTAAGGACCTCGCTAAATGTACACTTCAGTTTACACTTTGCCACGTGACATTACCCTGTAGGACATTTTAAATTTCGAACAGCTTTCCCATTCAGTTGACACTTGACAACAATGCAAGTGTCAAACAACGTGTCCAAAATCAGTGTACAAATAGCAAAGTTCAATTGGTACGAACCTTGCTACAAGTACGCTATGGTGTACACTTTAGTTCACACTTTGCCATGTGACACAACCCTATTTGACAATTTTAATTTAAAATAGTTTTTCCATCCAATTGACACTTGACAACAGTGCAAGTGCAAATACAACGTGTCAAAAATCAGTGTACAAAGAGTAAAGTTCAATTTGGCAAGAACCTTGCTGCATGTACACTATGGTGCACAGACTTTTATTTACACTTTGCCATGTGACGTTACCATGTTGGACAGTATAAATTTCAAAGAGTTTTCCGATCCAATTGACACTTGACAACAATACAAGTGTCAAACAATGTGTTAAAAATCTGTGTACAAATAGCAAAGTTCAATCGGTAAGAACCTTGCTACATGTACGCTATGGTGTACACGTTAGTTTATACTTTGCCACGTGACATTACCCTGTTGGGCAGTTTAAATTTCAAATAGTTTTCCCATCCAATTGACACTTAACAACAATACAAGTGTCAAACAATGTGTCAAAAATCAGTGTACAAATAGCAAAGTTCAATCGGTAAGGTCCTTGCTACATGTACACTATGGTGTACACTATAGTTTACACTTTGCCACCTAACATTACCCTGTTGGACAATTTAAATTTCAAATAGTTTTCTCATCGAATTGACACTTGACAACAATGCATCTATCAAACAACGTGTCAAAAATCAGTTTACAAATAGCAAAGTTCAATCGGTGAGGACCTTGCTACATGTACACTATGGTGTACACTTTAGTTTACACTTTGCCATGTGACATTACCCTGTAGGACATTTTAAATTTCAAATCGATTTCCTATCCAGTTGACACTTGACAACAATGCAAGTGTCAAACAACATGTCAAAAATCAGTGTACAAATAGCAAAGTTCAATCGGTAAGAACCTTGCTACAAGTACACTATGGTGTACACTTTAGTTTATAATTTGCCACGTGACATTACCCTATTGGGTAGTTTAAAATTAAAACAGTTTTTCCATCCAATTGACACTTGACAATAATGTAACTGTCAAACAACATATCAAAAATCAGTATACAAATTGGAAAGTTCAATTAGTAAGAACCTAGCGTCATGTACACTATCGTGTACACACTTTAGATTGCACTTTGCCATGTAACACTACCCTGCTGAACAGTTTAAATTTAAAATAGTTTTCCCATCTAATTGACACTTGACAACAATGGAAGTGTTAAACAACGTGTCAAAAATCAGTGTACAAATTACAAAGTTCAATCGGCAAGAACCTTGCTACATGTACACTATGGTGTACACACTTTAGTTTACATTTTGCCACATGACATTACCCTGTTGGATAGTATAAATTTCAAAGGGACTTCCCATCTAATTGACACTTGACAATAGTGCAAGTATCAAACAATGTGTCAAAAATCAGTGTACAAATAGCAAAGTTCGTCTGGTATGAACATTGCTACATGTACACTTTAGTTTACGCTTTACCTCATGACATTACCCTGTTGGACAAATTAAATTTTAAATAGTTTTCCCATCCAATTGACACCTGATGGCAATGTAAGTGTGAAACAACGTGTCAAAAATTAGTGTACAAGTAGCAAAGTTCAATCGGTAAGAACCTTGCTACATGCACACTATGGTGTACACTTTAGTTTACACTTTACCACGTGACATTACCATTATGGACAGTTTAAATTTCAAATAGTTTTCCCATCCAATTGACACTTGACAACAATGCAAGCGTCAAACAACATGTCAAAAATCACCGTACAAATAGTAAAGTTCAATCGGTAGGGACCTTGCTACTTGTACACTATGGTGCACACATTAGTTTACGCTTTGCCACGTGACATTACCCTATTGGACAGTTTAAATTTCGAGCAATTTTTCTTCCAATTAAAACTTTGACAACTATGCAAGTGTCAGACAATGTGTCAAAAAATAGTGTACAAATAGCAAAGTTCAGTCGGTAAGAACCTTGCGACATGTACACTATGGTGTACACTTTAGTTTACACTTTGCCTCGTGTCGTTACCCTGTTGAACAGCTTAAATTTCAAATAATTTTTCCATCCAATTGACCCTTGACAACAATGCAAGTGTTGAACAACGTGTCAAAAATCAGTGCATAAATAGCAAAGTTGAATCGGTAAGAACCTTGCTAGATGTACACTATTGTGTACACACTTTAGTTTACACTTTGTCATGTGACATCACTCTATTGGACAGTTTAAATTTCAAATAGTTTATCCATCCAACTGACACTTGACAACAATACAAGTGTCAAACAACGTGTCAAAAATCAGTGTACAAATAGCAAAGTTCAATCGTTAAGGACTTTGCCCCATGTACAATATGGTGAAAACTTTAGTTTACACATTGCCATGTGACATTACCCTATTGGACAGTTTAAATTTCAAACCATTTTCCCATCCAATTGACACTTGACAACAATATAAGTGTTAAACAACGTGTAGAAAATCAATTTACAAATAGTTAATTTCAATCAATAAGGACCTTGCTACATGTACACTATGGTGTACATTTTAGTTTACACTTTGCCACGTGACTTTACCCTGTTGGACAGTTTAAATTTCAAATAGTTTTATCATACAATTGATACTTAAGAATATTGCAAGAATTAAAAACAACGTGTCCAAAGTCAGTTTACAAATAGCAAAGTTCAATCGGTAAGGACCTTGCTACATGTACACGATGGTGTACACTTTAGTTCACACTTTGCCACCTGATATTACCCTGTTGGACAGTTTAAATTTCAAACAGGTTTCCCATCAAATTGACACTTAACAACAATGTAACTGTCAAACAATGCGTCAAGAATCAATTTACAAATAGCAAAGTTCAATCGCTAAGGAGCTTACTGCATGTACACTACTGTGTATACTTTAGTTTAAACTTTACCATGTGACATTACCCTATAGGACATTTTAAATTTCAAAGAGTTTTCCCATCCAGTTGACACTTGACAACAATGCAAGTGTCAAACAACGTGTCAAAAATCAGTGTACAAATAGCGAAGTTCAATCGGTACGAACCTTGCTACACGTACACTATAGTGTATACTTTAGTTTACACATTACCACATGACATTACCCTATTTGACTGTTTAAATTTAAAATAGTTTTTCCATCTAATTTACCCTTGGAAACAATGCAAGTGTTAAACAACGTGTCAAAAATCAGTGCATAAATAGCAAAGTTCAATCGACAATAACCTTGCTGAATGTGCACTATGGTGTACACACTTTACTTTACACTTTGCCATGTGACATTACCATGTTGGAAAGTATAAATTTCAAAGAGTTTTTCCATCCAATTGACACTTGACAACAATGCAAGTGTCAAAATACGTGTCAAAAATCTGTGTACAAATACCAAAGTTCAATCGGTAAGGACCTTGCTACATGTACACTATGATTTACACGTTAGTTTACACTTTACCACGTGATATTACCCTGTTAGACAGTTTAAATTTGAAATAATTTTCCATCCAATTGACAGTTGACAACAATGCAAGTGTTAAACAACGTGTCAAAAATTAGTGTACAAATAGCAAAGTTCAATGGGCATGAACCTTGCTACGTGTACACTTTAGTTTACACTTTACCACGTGACATTACCCTGTTCGACAGTTTAAATTTGAAACAGTTTTCACATCCAATTGAAAGTTGACAACGATTCAAATGTCAAACATTTTGTCAAAAATCAGTGTACAAATAGTAAAGTTCAATCGGTAAGGACCTTGCTACATGTACACTACGGTGTACACTTTAGTTTACACTTTTCCATGTGACATTACCCTATTGGACATTTTAAATTTCAAACAACTTTCCCATCTTGCTGACACTTGACAACAATGCAAGTGCCAAACTACGTGTCAAAAATTAGTGTACATTTAGCAAAGCTCAATCGGTAAGAACCTTGCTACACATACACTATGGTGTGCACTCTAGTTTACACATTGCCACATGACATTACGCTATTGGACAATTTAAATTTAAAATAGTTTTCTATCCAATTGACACTTGACAACAATGCAAGTGTCAAACAACATGTCAAAAATTGGTGTACAAATACGAAAGTTCAATTGGAAGGAACCTTGCGACATGTATACTATGGTGTACACACTTTAGATTACACTTTGCCACGTAACACTACCCTACTGGACCGTTTAAATTTCAAACAATTTTTCATCCAGTTGACACTTGTCAACAAAGCAAGTGTGAGACAATGCGTCAAAAATTAGTGTGCAAATAGCAAAGTTCAATCGGTAAGAACCTTGCGACATGTACACTATGGTATACACTTTACTTTACACTTTGCCACGCGTCATTACCCTATTGGACAGTTTGAATTTCAAGTAGTTTTCCCATCCAATTAACACTTGACAACAATTCAAGTGTCAAACAATGTGTAAAAGATCGGTGTACAAATAACGAAGTTCAATCGGTAAGGACCTTACTACATGTACACTATGGTGTACACTTTACTTTACTTTACACATTGCCACCTGACATTACCTTGTTGGACAGTTTAATTTTCAAGCAGTTTTCTCATTGAATTGACACTTGACAACAATGCAACTGTCAAACAACATGTCAAAAATCAGTTTACAAATAGCAAAGTTTAATCGGTAAGGACTTTGTTACATGTACACTTTAACTTACACTTTGCCACATGACATTACCCTGTAGGACATTTTAAATTTCGAACAGTTTTCCTATCCAATTGACACTTGACAACAATTCAAATGTCAAACAACGTGTCAAAAATTAGTGTACCAATAGCAAAGTTCAATCGGTAAGGACCTTGCCCCAAGTACACTATGGTGTATACTTTAGTTTACACTTTTCTACGTGACATTACCCTGTTTGACAGTTTAATTTTCAAACAATTTTCTCATTGAATTGACACTTGAGAACAATGCAATTGTCAAACAACGTGTCAAAAATCAGTTTATAAATAGCAAAGTTCAATCGGTAAAGACATTCTTACATCTACACTATGGTGTACACTTTTGTTTACACTTTGCCGCGTGACTTTACTCTGTTGGACAGTTTAAATTTCAAATTGTTTTATCGTCCAATTGACACTTAAGAATATTGCAAGTGATAAACAACGTGTTAAAAATTAGTTTGCAAATAGCAAAGTTCAATCGGTAAGGACTTTGCTACATGTACGCTGTGGTGTATACTTTAGTTTACACTTTGCCACTGGACATTACCCAATTGGACAGTTTAAATTTCAAATAGTTTTCTCATTGAATTAACACTTAACAACAATGCAACTATCAAATAACGTGTCAAGAATCAGTTCAATCGGTAAGGACCTTGCTACATGTACCCTACTGTGTACACTTTGGTTTACACTTTGCCACGTGACATTACCTTATTTGACAGTTTAAATTTTAATAGTTTTTCCATCCAATTGACACTTGACAATAGTGCAAGTGTCAATCAACGTGTTAAAAATCAGTGTACAAATAGTAAAGTTCAATCGTCAAGAACCTTGCTGCATGTACACTATGGTGTACACACTTTACTTGACGTTACCATGTTGGAGAATATAAATTTCAAAGAGTTTTTTCATCCAATTGACACTTGACAACAATGCAAGTGTCAAACAATGTGCCAAAAATTTGTGTACAAATGGCAAAGTTCAATCGGTACGAACTTTGCTACACGTACACTATGGTGTACATGTTAGTTTACACTTTGCCACGTGGCATTACCCTGTTGGATAGTTTAAATTTCAAATAGTTTTCCATCAAATTGACACTTGACCATGATACAAGTTCAAACAACGTGTTGAAAATCAACGTGGAAATAGTAAAGTTCAATCGGTAAAGACCATGCTACATGTACACTATGGTGTACGCTTTAGTTTACACTTAGCCATGTGACTTTACCCTATTGGACAGTTTAAATTTCAAATTGTTTTACCATCCAATTGAGACTTAAAAATATTGCAAGTTATAAACAACGTGTCAAAAATCAGTTTGCAAATAGCAAAGTTCAATCGGTAACGACCTTGCTACATGTACGCTATGGTGTACATTTTAGTTTACACTTTTCCACGTGACATTACCCTCTAGGACATTTTAAATTTCAAATAGTTTTCCCATCCAATTGACACTTGACAATAATGTAAGTGTCAAACAACGTGTCAAAAATCAGTGTACAAATAGGAAAGTTCAATCAGTACGAACCTTGCTACATGTACACTATGGTGTATACTTTAATTTACACTTTGCCACGTGACATTACCCTATTTGACAGTTTAAATTTAAAATAGCTTTTCCATCCAATTGACACTTGACAACAGTGCAAGTGTAAAACAACGTGTCAAAAATCAGTGTAGAAATAGCCAAGTTTAATCGGCAAGAACCTTGCTGCATGTACACTATGGTGTACGCACTTTAGTTTACACTTTACCATGTGACGTTACCATGTTGGACAATACAAATTTCAAAGAGTGTTCCCATCCAATTGACACTTGACAACAATACAAATGTCAAACAATGTGTCAAAAATCAGTGTGCAAATAGGAAAGTTCAATAGGTAAGAACCTTGCCACATGTACACTATGATGTACACTATAGTTTACACTTTGCCACCTAACATTACCCTGCTGGACAGTTTAAATTTCAAATAGTTTTTCCATCCAATTGGCACTTAACAACAATGCAAGTGTCAAACAACGTGTCAAAAATCATTGAACAAATAGCAAAGTTCAATTGGTAAGAACCTTGCCACTTGTACACTATGGTGTACCCGTTAGTTTACACTTTGCCACATGACATTACCTTGTTGGACAGTTTAATTTTCAAATAGTTTTCTCATTGAATTGACACTTGACAACAATGCAACTGTCAAACAACATGTCAAAAATCAGTTTACAAATAGCAAAGTTTAATCGGTAAGGACTTTGTTACATGTACACTTTAACTTACACTTTGCCACATGACATTACCCTGTAGGACATTTTAAATTTCAAACAGTTTTCCTATCCAATTGACACTTGACAACAATTCAAATGTCAAACAACGTGTCGAAAATTAGTGTACCAATAGCAAAGTTCAATCGGTAAGGACCTTGCCCTATGTACACTATGGTGTATACTTTAGTTTACACTTTTCTACGTGACATTACCGTGTTTGACAGTTTAATTTTCAAACAATTTTCTCATTGAATTGACACTTGAGAACAATGCAACTGTCAAACAACGTTTCAAAAATCAGTTTACAAATAGCAAAGTTCAATCGGTAAAGACATTCTTACATGTACACTTTTGTTTACACTTTGCCGCGTGACTTTACCCTGTTGGACAGTTTAAATTTCAAATTGTTTTACCGTCCAATTGACACTAAAGAATATTGCAAGTGATAAACAACGTGTTAAAAATTAGTTTGCAAATAGCAAAGTTTAATCGGTAAGGACTTTGCTACATGTACGCTGTGGTGTACACTTTAGTTTACACTTTGCCACTGGACATTACCCAATTGGACAGTTTAAATTTCAAACAGTTTTCTCATTGAATTAACACTTAAAAACAATGCAACTATCAAATAACGTGTCTAGAATCAGTTCAATCGGTAAGGACCTTGCTACATGTACCCTAGTGTGTACACTTTGGTTTACACTTTGCCACGTGACATTACCTTATTTGACAGTTTAAATTTTAATAGTTTTTCCATCCAATTGACACTTGACAATAGTGCAAGTGTCAATCAACGTGTTAAAAATCAGTGTACAAATAGTAAAGTTCAATCGTCAAGAACCTTGCTGCATGTACACTATGGTGTACACACTTTACTTGACGTTACCATGTTGGAGAATATAAATTTCAAAGAGTTTTTCCATCCAATTGACACTTGACAACAATGCAAGTGTCAAACAACGTGCCAAAAATTTGTGTACAAATGGCAAAGTTCAATCGGTACGAACCTTGCTACACGTACACTATGGTGTACATGTTAGTTTACACTTTGCCACGTGGCATTACCCTGTTGGATAGTTTAAATTTCAAAGAGTTTTCCATCAAATTGACACTTGACCATGATACAAGTGTCAAACAACGTGTTGAAAATCAACGTGGAAATAGTAAAGTTCAATCGGTAAGGACCATGCTACATGTACACTATGGTGTACGCTTTAGTTTTCACTTAGTCCTGTGACTTTATCCTATTGGACAGTTTAAATTTCAAATTGTTTTACCGTCCAATTGAGACTTAAGAATATTGCAAGTTATAAACAACGTGCCAAAAATCAGTTTGCAAATAGCAAAGTTCAATCGGTAATGACCTTGCTACATGTACGCTATGGTGTACACTTTAGTTTACACTTTTCCACGTGACATTACCCTCTAGGACATTTTAAATTTCAAATAGTTTTCCCATCCAATTGACACTTGACAATAATGTAAGTGTCAAACAACGTGTCAAAAATCAGTGTACAAATAGCAACGTTCAATCGGTACGAACCTTGCTACATGTACACTATGGTGTACACTTTAATTTACACTTTGCCACGTGACATTACCCTATTTGACAGTTTAAATTTAAAATAGTTTTTCCATCCAATTGACACTTGACAACAGTGCAAGTGTAAAACAACGTGTCAAAAATCAGTGTAGAAATAGCCAAGTTCAATCGGCAAGAACCTTGCTGCATGTACACAATGGTGTACGCACTTTAGTTTACACTTTACCATGTGACGTTACCATGTTGGACAATACAAATTTCAAAGAGTGTTCCCATCCAATTGACACTTGACAACAATACAAATGTCAAACAATGTGTCAAAAATCAGTGTGCAAATAGCAAAGTTCAATCGGTAAGAACCTTGCCACATGTACACTATGGTGTACACTATAGTTTACACTTTGCCACCTAACATTACCCTGTTGAACAGTTTAAATTTCAAATAGTTTTTCCATCCAATTGGCACTTAACAACAATGCAAGTGTCAAACAACGTGTCAAAAATCATTGTACAAATAGCAAAGTTTAATTGGTAAGAACCTTGCCACTTGTACACTATGGTGTACCCGTTAGTTTACACTTTGCCACATGACATTACCCTGTAGGACATTTTAAATTTCGAACAACTTTCCCATCCAGTTGACACTTGACAACAATGCAACTGTTAAACAACGTGTCAAAAATCAGTGTACAAATAGCAAAGTTCAATCGGTACGAACCTTGCTACAAGTACCCTATGGTGTACCCTTTAGTCTACACTTTGCCACGTGACATTACCCCATTTGACTGTTTAAATTTAAAATATTTTTTCAATCTAAATGACACTTGACAACAGTACAAGCGTAAAACAATGTGTCAAAAATCAGTGTACAAATAGCAAAGTTCAATCGACAAGAACCTTGCTGCATGTACACTATGGTGTACACACTTTAGTTTACATTTTACCATGTAGCGTTACCATGTTGGGTAGTATAAATTTCAAAGAGTTTTCCCATCCAATTGACACTTGACAACAATGCAAGTGTCAAACAATTGGTCAAAATTCTGTGTACAAATAGCAAAATTCAATCGGTAAGAAACTTGCTACATGTAGACTATGGTGTACACGTTAGTTTACACTTTGCCACGTGACATTACCCTGAATTTCAAACAGTTTTCCCATCCAATTGACACTTGACAACAGTA
Organism: Olea europaea var. sylvestris; assembly: GCF_002742605.1. Lineage (NCBI taxonomy): Eukaryota > Viridiplantae > Streptophyta > Magnoliopsida > Lamiales > Oleaceae > Olea > Olea europaea. Next base: position 16,408 of record NW_019245192.1, on the reverse strand, counting down.
CAAGTGTCAAACAATGTGTCAAAAATCAAAGTACAAATAGGAAAGTTCAATCGGTAAGAACCGTGCTACATGTACACTATGGTGTACACTATAGTTTACACTTTTCCACCTAATATTACCCTGTTGGATAGTTTAAATTTCAAATAGTTTTCCATCCAATTGGCACTTAACAACGATGCAAGTGTCAAACAACGTGTCAAAAATCATTGTACAAATAACAAAGTTCAATCGGCAAGAACTTTGCTACTTGTACACGTTAGTTTACACTTTGCCACGTGACATTACCCTGTAGGACATTTTAAATTTCAAATAGCTTTCCCATCCAGATGACACTTGACAACAATGCAAGTGTCAAACAATGTATCAAAAATTAGTGTACAAATAGCAAAGTTCAATCGGTAAGAATCAAGCTACACGTACACTATGGTGTACACTTTAGTTTACACTTTGCCAGGTGACATTACCCTATTGGACAGTTTAAAATTAAAACTATTTTCCCATCCAATTGACACTTGACAACAATGTAACTATCAAACAACATATCAAAAATTGGTATACAAATAGGAAAGTTCAATTGGTAAGAACCTTGCGTCATGTACACTATGGTGTACAAACTTTAGATTGCACATTGCCACGTAACACTACCCTGCTAGACAGTTTAAATTCCAAATTTTTTTTCCATCCAATTGACACTTGACAACAATGCAAGTGTTAAACACGTGTCAAAAATCAGTGTACAAATAGCAAAGTTCAATCGGCAAGACCCATGCTACATGTACACTACGGTGTACACACTTTAGTTTACACTTTGCCACATGACATTACCCTGTTGGATAGTATAAATTTCAAAGAGTCTTCCCATCCAATTGACACTTGACAATAATGCAAGTATCAAACAACGTGTCAAAAATCAGTGTACAAATAGCAAAGTTTGTCCGGTATGAACCTCGCTACATGTACACTTTAGTTTACTCTTTAGCTCGTGATGTTACCCTATTGGACAGTTTAAATTTCAAACAGTTTTTCCATCCAATTGACGCCTAACAATAATGCAAGTGTCAAACAATGTGTCAAAAATTAGTGTACAAGTAGCAAAATCAATCGGTAAGAACCTTGCGACATGTACACTACGGTGCACACTTTAGTTTACACTTTACCACGTGACATTATCATGTTGGACAGTTTAAATTTCAAATAGTTTTCCCATCCAATTGACACTTGACAACAATCCAAGTGTCAAACAACGTATCAAAAATCATTGTACAAATAGCAAAGTTCAATCGGTAAGAACCTTGCTACTTGTACACTATGGTGTACACATTAGTTTACACTTAGCCACGTGACATTACCCTATTGGATAGTTTAAATTTCGAACAATTTTTCTTCCAATTGAAACTTGACAACAATGCAAGTATCAGACAATGCATTAAAAAATAATGTACAAATAGCAAAGTTCAATCAGTAAGAACCTTGCGACATGTACACTATGGCGTACACTTTAATTTACAATTTGCCTCGTGTCATTACCCTGTTGAATAGCTTAAATTTCAAATAGTTTTCCAATCCAATTCACTCTTGACAACAATGCAAGCGTGGACCAACATGTAAAAAATCAGTGTACAAATAGCAAAGTTGAATCGGTAAGAACCCTACTACATGTACACTATTGTGTACACTTTAATTTACACTTTGTCACACGACATCACTCTATTGGACAGTTTAAATTTCAAATAGTTTTTCCATCCAACACGTCAAAAATCAGTGTATAAATAGCAAAGTTCAATCGAGAAGGACCTTGCCCCATGTACACTATGGTGAACACATTAGTTTACACTTTGCCACGTGACATTACCCTACTGGACAGTTCAAATTTCAAACCATTTTCCCATCCAATTGACACTTGAAAACAATACAAGTGTCAAACAACGTCTAGAAAATCAATGCACAAATAGTAAAGTTCAATCGGTAAGGACCTTGCTACATGTACACTATGGTGTACACTTTAGTTTACACTTTGCCACGTGACTTTACCCTGTTGGACAGTTTAAATTTCAAATTGTTTTACCGTCCAATAGGAACTTAAGAATATTGCAAGTGAAAAGCAACGTGTCAAAAATTAGTTTGCAAATAACAAAGTTCAATCAGTAAGGACCTTGCTACATGTACGCTATGGTGTACACTTTAGTTTACACTTTACCACCGGACATTACCTTGTTGGACAGTTTAAATTTTAAATAGTTTTCTAATCGAATTGACACTTGACAACAATGCAACTATCAAACAACATGTCAAGAATCAGTTTACGAATAGTAAAGTTCAATCGATAAGGACCTTGCTACATGTACACTACTGTGTACACTTTAGTTTACACTTTGCCACGTGACATTACCCTATAGGACATTTTAAATTTTAAATAGTTTTCCCATCCAATTGATACTTGACAACAATGTAAGTGTCAAACAACATGTCAAAAATCAGTGTACAAATAGAAAAGTTCAATTGGTACGAACTTCGCTACACGTACACAATGGTGTACACTTTAGTTTACACTTTGCCACGTGACATTACCCAATTTGACTGTTTAAATTTAAAATAGTTTTTCCATCCAATTGACACTTGACAACAATGCATTTGTCAAACAACGTGTCCAAAATCAGTGTACAAATAGCAAAGTTCAATTGACAAGAACCTTGCCGAATGTACACTATGGTGTACACACTTTAGTTTACACTTTTCCATGTGACGTTACCATGTTCGACAGTATAAATTTCAAAGAGTTTTCCCATCCAATTGACACTTGAAAACAATTCAAGTGTCAAACAGCATGTCAAAAATCTGTGTACAAATAGTAAAGTTCAATCGATAAGAACCTTGCTACATGTACACTATGGTTTACACGTTATTTTACACTTTTCCACGTGATATTACCCTGTTGGACAGTTTAAATTTGAAACAATTTTCCATCCAATTAACACTTGACAACAATCCAAGTACCAAACAACGTGTCAAAAACTAGTGTACAAATAGCAAAGTTCAATCGGTATGAACCTTGCTACATGTACACTTTAGTTTACACTTTACCACGTGACATTGCCCTGTTCGACAGTTTAAATTTGAAACAGTTTTCCCATCCAATTGACACTTGACAACAATTCAAGTGTCAAACAATGTGTCATAAATCAGTGTACAAGTAGCAAAGTTCAATCGGTAAGGAACTTAATGCTTGTACACTACAGTGTGCACTTTAGTATACACTTTACCACGTGACATTACCTTGTAGGACATTTTAAATTCAAACAACTTTCCCATCCAGTTGACACTTGGCAACAATGCAAGTGCCAAACAACGTGTCAAAAATCAGTGTACAAATAGTAAAGTTCAATCGGTACGAACCTTGTTACACGTACACTATGGTGTATACTTTAGTTTACACTTTGCCGCATGACATTACGCTATTGGACAGTTTAAATTTAAAACAGTTTTCTACCCAATTGAGACTTGACTACAATGCAAGTGTCAGACCACATGTCAAAAATCGGTGTACAAATATGAAAGGTCAATTGGTAAGAACCTTGCGATATGCACACTATGGTGTACACACGTTAGATTGCACTTTGCCACGTAACACTACCTTGCTGGACAGTATAAATTTAAAATAGTTTTTCCATCCAATTGACACGTGACAACAATGCAAGTGTTAAGCAACGTGTCAAAATTCAGTACACAAATAGAAAAGTTCAATCGGCAAGAACCTTGCTACATGTACACTATGGTGGACAGACTTTAGTTTACACTTTGCCACGTGACATTACCCTGTTGGACAGTATAAATTTCAAAGGGTTTTCCCATCCAATTGACGCTTGACAATAATGCAAGTGTCAAACAACGGGTCAAAAATCAGTACACAAATAGCAAAGCTCAACTGGTATCAACCTTGCTACATGTACACTTTAGTTTACACTTTACCACGTGACATTACCCTGTTGGATAGTTTAAATTTCAAATAGTTTTCCCATCCAATTGATACTCGACAACAGTGCAAGTGTCAAACAACGTGTCAAAAATTACTGTACAAGTAGCAAAGTTCAATCGGTAAGAACCTTGCCACATGTACACTACGGTGTACACTTTAGTTTACACTTTACAACATGACATTACCATGTTGGACAGTTTAAATTTTAAATAGTTTTCCCATCCAATTGGCATTTAACAACAATGCAAGTGTCAAACAACGTGTCAAAAATCATTGTACAAATAGGAAAGTTCAATCGGTAAAATGGGGTGCACGTTAGTTTACACTTTACCACATGACATTACCCTGTTGGACAGTTTAAATTTCAAACAATTTTTCATCCAATTGACACTTGGCAACAATGCAAGTGTCAGACAATGCATTAAAAATTAGTGTCCATATAGCAAAGTTCAATCAGTAAGAACCTTGCGACATGTACACTATGGTGTACACTTTAGTTTACACTTTGCCACACGTCATTACCCTGTCGGATATATTAAATTTCGAATAGTTTTCCCATCCAATTGACACTTAACAACAATTCAAGCATCAAACAACATGTCAAAAATCAGTGCACAAATAGCAAAGTTCAATCGGTAAGGACCTTGCCCCATGTACACTATGGTGTACACTTTAGTTTACACTTTGCCACGTGACATTATCCGGTTGGACAGTTTAAATTTCAAACAATTTTCCTATCCAATTGACACTTGACCACAATACAAGTGTCAAACAAAGTGTAGAAAATCAATGTACAAATAGTAAAGTTCAATCGGTAAGGACCTTGCTACATGTACACTATGGTGTACACTTTATTTTACACTTTGCCGCGTGACTTTACCCTGTTGGACAGTTTAAATTTCAAATTGTTTTACCTCCCAATAGGCACTTAAGAATATTGCAAGTGATAAACAATGTGTCAAAAATCGGTTTGCAAATAGCAAAGTTCAATCGGTAAGGACCTTGGTACATGTACGCTATGATGTGCACTTTAGTTTACACTTTGCCATCGGACATTACCTTGTTGAACAGTTTAAATTTTAAATAGTTTTCTCATCCAATTGTCACTTGACAACAATGCAACTGTCAAACAACATGTCAAGAATCAGTTTACGAATAGTAAAGTTCAATCGGTAAGGACCTTGCTACATGTACACTTTAATTTACACTTTGCCACGTGACATTACCCTATAGGACATTTTAAATTTCAAATAGTTTTCCCATCCAATTGATACTTGACAACAATATAAGTGTCAAACAACATGTCAAAAATCAGCGTACAAATAGAAAAGTTCAATTGGTACGAACCTTGCTACACGTACACTATGGTGCACACTTTAGTTTACACTTTGCCACGTGACATTACCCAATTTGACTGTTCAAATTTAAAATAGTTTTTCCATCCAATTGACACTTGACAACAATGCATGTGTCAAACAACGTGTCCAAAATTAGTGTGCAAATAGCAAAGTTAAATCGACAAGAACCTTGCCGAATGTACACTATGGTGTACACACTTTAGTTTACACTTTGCCATGTGACGTTACCACGTTGGACAGCATAAATTTCAAAGAGTTTTCCCATCCAATTGACACTTGAAAACAATGCAAGTGTCAAACAGCATGTCAAAAATCTGTGTACAAATAGCAAAGTTCAATCGATAAGAACCTTGCTACATGTACACTATGGTTTACACGTTAGTTTACACTTTTCCACGTGATATTACCCTGTTGGACAGTTTAAATTTGAAACAATTTTCCATCCAATTGACACTTGACAACAATCCAAGTATCAAACAATGTGTCAAAAACTAATGTACAAATAGCAAAGTTCAATCGCTATGAACCTTGCTACATATACACTTTAGTTTACACTTTACCACGTGACATTACCCTGTTCGACAGTTTAAATTTGAAATAGTTTTCCCATCCAGTTGACACTTGACAACAATTCAGGTGTCAAACAATGTGTCAAAAATCAGTGTACAAGTAGCAAAATTCAATCGGTAACGAACTTGCTGCTTGTACACTACGGTGTGCACTTTAGTATACACTTTACCACGTGACATTACCCTGTAGGACATTTTAAATTCAAACAACTTTCCCATCCAGTTGACACTTGACAACAATGCAAGTGTCAAACAATGTGTCAAAAATCAGTATACATTTAGCAAAGTTCAATCGGTAAGAACTTTGCTACACATACACTATGGTGCACACTTTAGTTTACACTTTGCCATGTGACATTACGCTATTGGACAGTTTAAATTTAAAATAGTTTTCTACCCATTTGAGACTTAAAAACAATGCAAGTGTCAGACCACATGTCAAAAATCGGTGTACAAATAGGAAAGTTCAATTGGTAAGAACCTTGCGATATGTACACTATGGTGTACACACTTTAGATTGCACTTTGCCACGTAACACTACCCTGCTGGACAGTATAAATTTAAAATAGTTTTTCCATCCAATTGACACTTGACAACAATGCAATTGTTAAGCAACGTGTTAAAAATCAGTATACAAATAGAAAAGTTCAATCGACAAGAACCTTACTACATGTATACTATGGTGTACAGACTTTAGTTTACACTTTGCCACGTGACATTACCCTGTTGGACAGTATAAATTTCAAAGGGTTTTCGCATCCAATTGACGCTTGACAATAATGCAAGTGTCAAACAATGGGTCAAAAATCAGTGTACAAATAGCAAATCTCAACCTGTTTGAACCTTGCTACTTGTACACTTTAGTTTACACTTTACCACGTGACATTACCCTGTTGGACAGTTTAAATTTCAAATAGTTTTCCCATCCAATTGACACTCGACAATAATCCAAGTATCAAACAACGTGTCAAAAATTAGTGTACAAGTAGCAAAGTTAAATCGGTAAGAACCTTGCCACATGTACACTACGGTGTACACTTTAGTTTACACTTTACAACGTGACATTACCATGTTGGACTGTTTAAATTTCAAACAGTTTTCCCATCCAATTGGCACTTAACAACAATACAAGTGTCAAACAACGTGTCGAAAATTATTGTATAAATAGGAAAGTTCAATCGGTAAAAACCTTACTACTTATACACTATGGTGTACACGTTAGTTTACACTTTACCACGTGACATTACCCTGCTGGACAGTTTAAATTTCGAATAATTTTTCATCCAATTGACACTTGGCAACAATGCAAGTGTCAGATAATGCGATAAAAATCAGTGTGCAAATAACAAAGTTCAATTGGTAAAAACCTTGCGACATGTACACTTAGTTTACACTTTGCCACACGTCATTACCCTGTTGGATAGATTAAATTTCAAATAGTTTTCCCATCCAATTGACATTTGACAACAATTCAAGCGTCAAACAACATGTCAAAAATTAGTGCACAAATAGCAAAGTTCAATCGGTAAGGACCTTGCCCCATGTACACTATGGTGTACACTTTAGTTTACACTTTGCCACTTGACATTATGCGATTGGGCAGTTTAAATTTCAAATAATTTTTCCATCCAATTGACACTTGACCACAATACAAGTGTCAAACAACGTGTAGAAAATCAATGTACAAATAGTAAAGTTCAATCGGTAAGGACCTTGCTACATGTACACTATGGTGTACAATTTAGTTTACACTTTGCCACTTGACATTATGCGATTGGGCAGTTTAAATTTCAAATAATTTTTCCATCCAATTGACACTTGACCACAATACAAGTGTCAAACAACGTGTAGAAAATCAATGTACAAATAGTAAAGTTCAATCGGTAAGGACCTTGCTACATGTACACTATGGTGTACAATTTAGTTTACACTTTGCCACGTGACTTTACCCTGTTGGGCAGTTTAAATTTCAAATTGTTTTACCGTCCAATAGGCACTTAAGAATATTGCAAGTGATAAACAACGTGTCAAAAATTAGTCTGCAAATAGCAAAGTTCAATAGGTAAGGACCTTGCTACATGTACGCTATGGTGTACACTTTAGTTTACACTTTGCCACCAGACATTACCTTGTTGGACAATTTAAATTTTAAATAGTTTTTACATCGAATTGACACTTGACAACAATGCAACTATCAAACAACATGTCAAGAATCAGTTTACGAATAGTAAAGTTCAATCGATAAGGACCTTGCTACATGTACACTACCATGTACACTTTAGTTTACACTTTGCCATGTGACATTACCCTATAGGACATTTTAAATTTCAAATAGTTTTCCCATCCAATTGATACTTGACAACAATGTAAGTGTCAAACAACATGTCAAAAATCAGCGTACAAATAGAAAAGTTCAATTGGTACGAACCTTGCTGTAGGTACACTATGGTGTACACTTTAGTTTACACTTTGCCACGTGACATTACCCTATTTGATAGTTTAATTTTAAAATAGTTTTTCAATCCAATTGACACTTGACAATGGTGCAAGTGTAAAATAACGTGTCAAAAATCAGTGTACAAGTAGCAAAGTTCAATCGGCAAGAACCTTGCTGCATGTACACTATGGTGTACACATTTTAGTTTACACTTTGTCATGTGATGTTCCCATGTTGGACAGTATAAATTTCAAAGAGTTTTCCCTTCCAATTAACACTTGACAACAATGCAAGTGTCAAAAATTTGTGTACAAATAGCAAAGTTCAATCGGTAAAAACCTTTCTACATGTACACTATGGTGTACACTCTAGTTTACACTTTGCCACGTGACATACCCTATTGGACAGTTTAAATTTCAAAGAGTTTTCCCATCCAATTAATACTTGACAACAATGCCAGTGTCTAATCACGTGTTAAAAATCAGTGTACAAATAGTAAAGTTCAATCGGCAAGAACCATACTACATGTACACTATGGTGTACAGACTTTAGTTTACCCTTTGCGACGTGACATTAACATGTTGGAAAGTATAAATTTCAAAGAGTCTTCCCATCCAATTGACACTTAACAATAATCCAAGTATCAAACCACATGTCAAAAATCAGTGTACAAATAGTAAAGTTCGTCCGTTATGAACCTTGCTACATGTACACTTTAGTTTACGCTTTACCTCATGACAATACCCCGTTGGACAGTTTAAATTTCAAACAGTTTTCCCATCCAATTAACACCTGACAACAATGCAAGCCTCAAACAACGTGTCAAAAATTAGTGTAGAAGTAGCAAAGTTCAATCGATATGGACCTTACCACACGTACACTATGGTGTACATTTTAGTTTACACTTTGCCACGTGACATTACCCTATTGGATGGTTTAAATTTCAAACCATTTTCCATCCAATTGAGACTTGACAACAATAAAAGTGTCAAACAATGCGTAGAAAATCAGTTTACAAATAGCAAAGTTCAATCGGTAAGGACCTTGCTACGTGTACACTGTGGTGTACACTTTTGTTTACACTATGCCACCTTACATTAGACTGTTGGACAGTTTAAATTTCAAACAATTTTCCCATCCAATTGACACCCAACAACAATGCAAGTGTCAAACAACGTGTTAAAAATCAGTGTACAAAAAGCAAAGTTCAATCGGTAAGAACCTTGCTACATGTACACTACAGTGTACACGTTTATTTACACTTTGGCACGTGACATTATCCTAATGGATAGTTTAAATTTTGAATAGTTTTCCATCCAATTGACACTTGACAACAATGCAAGTGTCAAACAATGTGTCAAAAATTAGTGTACAAATGCCAAAGTTCAATCGGTAAGAACCATCCTATATATACACTTTAGTTTACACTTTACCAGGTGACATTACCCTGTTGAACACTTTAAATTTCAAACAATTTTCCCATCCTATTGACACTTGACAACAATGCGAGTGTCCAACATCGTGTCAAAAATCAGTGTACAAACAGAAAATTTCAATCGATAACAATCTTGCTACTTATACACTATGGTGTACACTTTAGTTTACACTTTAACAAGTGACATTATCCGGTTGGACAGTTTAAATTTCAAACAGTTTCCCCATTCAATTGACACTTGACAACAATGCAACTGTCGAAAATCAGTGCACAAGTAGCAAAGTTCAATGGTTAAGGACCATGCGACATGAACACTATAGTGTACACTTTAGTTTACACTTTGCCACGTGACATTACCCCGTTAGACAGTTTAAATTTCAAACAATTTTTCCATCCAATTGACACTTGATAACAATGCAAGTGTCGAACAACGTGTCAAAAATCAGTTTACAAATAGCAAAGTTCAGTCGGTATGAACCTTGCTACATGTACCTTTAGTTCACACTTTACCACGTCACATTACCTTGTTGGACGGTTTGAATTTTAAATAGTTTTCCCATCCTATTGACACTTGATAACAATGCAAGTATCAAACGACGTGTCAAAAATTAGTGTACAAATAGGAAAGTTCAATCGATAAGAACCTTCCTACACGTACACTATGGTGTATGCTTTAGTTTACACATTGCCACGTGACATTATCATGTTGGATAGTTTCAATTTCAAACATTTTTCATATCCAATTGACACTTGACAACAATGCAAGTGTCAAACAATGTGTCAAAAGTAGGTTTACAAATAGCAAAGTTCAATCGATAACGACCTTGCTACATGTACACTATGGTGTACATTTTAGTTTACACTTTCCCACGTGACATTACCCCGTCGGACAGTTTAAATTTCAAACAGTTTCCTCATCGAATTGACACTTGACAGCAGTGCAAGTTTCAAATAATGTGTCAAAAATCAGTGTACAAGTAGTAAAGTTCAATTGGTGAGAACCTTGCTACATGTACACTATGGTGTATACTTTAGATTACTCTTTGCCACTTGACGTTGCCATTTTGGGCAGTTTAAATTTCAAACAATTTTCCCACCCAATTGACACTTGACAACAATGCAAGTGTCAAACAAAGTGTCAAAAATCAGTGTACAAATAGCAAAGTTCAATCGGTAAGAATCATGCGACATGTACACAATGGTGTACACTTTAGTTTACACTTTGCCACATATCAATACCCTGTTGCACAGTTTAAATTTCAAACAGTTTTCCTATCCAATTGACAGTTGACAATAATGCAAGTGTCAAACAACATGTCAAAAATCGGTGTACAAATAGCTTAGTTCAACCGGTAAGAACCTTGCGACAAGTACACTATGGTGTACACACTTTAGATTGCACCTTGCCACGTAACACTACCCAGTAGGATAGTTTAAATTTCAACCATTTTCCATCCAATTGACACTTGACAATAATTCAAGTGTCAAACAACGTGTAGAGAGTCAATGTACAAATAGTAAAGTTCAATCGGTAAGGGCCTTGCTACATGTACACTATGTGTACACTTTAGTTTACACTTTGCCACGTGACTTTACCCTATTGGACAGTTTAAATTTCAAACAGTTTGACCATCCAATTGACACTTAACAATAATACAAGTGTTAAACAATGTGTCAAAAATCAGTTTACAAGTAGCAAAGTTCAATCGGTAAGGACCTTGCTACATGTACACTATGGTGCACACATTAGTTTACACTTTGCCATCTTCCATTACCCTATTGGGCAGTTTAAATTTCAAACAATTTTCTCATCAAATTAACACTTGACAACAGTGCAACTGTCAAACAACGTGTTAAGAATCAGTTTAAAAATGGCAAAGTCCAATCGATAAGGACCTTGCTACATGTACACTGCGGTGTACACTTTAGTTTATACTTTTCCACATGACATTACCCTGTAGGACATTTTAAATTTCAAATAGTTCTCTCATCTAGTTGACCCTTGAAAACAATGCAAGCGTCAAACAAAGAGTCAAAAATCAGTGTACAAATAGAAAAGTTTAATCGATAAGAACCTTGCTACACGTACAGTGTGGTGTACGCTTTAATTTACACTTTTCCACGTGACATTACCCTGTTGGACAATTTAAATTTCAAATAGTTCTCCCATCCATTTGACACTTGACAACAATGCAAGTGTCAAACAACGTGTCAAAAATCAATGTACAAATAGAAAAGTTCAATCGGTAAGAACCTTGCTACACGTACACTACGGTGTACACTTTAGTTTACACTTTTCCACGTGACATTATCCAATTTGACATTTTAAATTTTACACAGTTTTTCCATCCAATTGACACTAGACAACAATGCCAGTGCCAAACAACATGCCAAAAATTGGTGTACAAATAACATAGTTCAATCGGTAAGAACCTTGCTACATGTACACTATGGTGCACACACTTTAGACTGCACATTGCCACGTGACACTACCCTGTTGGATAGTTTAAATTTCATATAGTTATCCCATCCAATTAACACTTGAAAACAATGCAAGTATCAAAAAATATGTCAAAAATCGGTGTACAAATAAGAAAGTTCAATCCGCAAGAACCTTGCTACATGTACACTATGGTGTACACACTTTAGTTTACACTTTGTTGTGTAACATTACCCTGTTGGACAGTATAAATTTCTAAGAGTTTTCCCATCCAATTGACACTTGTCAACAATGCATGTGTAAAATAACGTGTCAAAAATCTGTGTACAAATAGCAAAGTTCAATTGGTATGAACCTTACTACATGTACACTTTAGTTTACACTTTACCCCGTGACAATACCCTATTGGACAGTTTAAATTTCAACCAGTTTTTCCATCCAATTGACACTTGACTACAATGCAAGTGTCAAACAACGTGTCAAAAATTAGTGTACAAGTAGCAAAGGTCAATCGATAAGAACCTTGCTACATGTACACTACGATGTACACGTTAGTTCACACTTTGGCACGTGACATTACCTTGCAGGATATTTTAAATTTCGAATAGTTTTCCATCCAATTGACACTTGACAACAATGCAAGTATCAAACAACGTGTCAAAAATCACTGTACAAATGCCAAAGTTCAATCGGTAAGAACCATCCGATATGTACACTTTACCACGTGACGTTAGCCTATTGGACACCTTAAATTTCAAACAGTTTTTCCATCCCATTGACACTTGACAACAATGCGAGTGTCCAACATCGTGTCAAAAAATAGTGTACAAATAGAAAATTTCAATCGATAACGATCTTGCTACTTGTACACTATGGTGTACACTTCAGTTTACACATTGTCACGTGACATTAGCCTGTTGGACAATTTAAATTTCAAATAGTTTCTCTATCCATTTGGCACTTGACAACAATGCAATTGTCAAAAATCAGTGAACAAGTAACAAAGTTCAATGGATAAGGACCATGTGACATGTACACTATGGTGTATACTTTAGTTTACACTTTGCCAGGTGACATTACCCCGTTGGACAGTTTAAATTTCAAAAAGTTTTCCCATCCAATTGACACTTGACAATGATCCATGTTTTGAACAATGTGTCAAAAGTCAGTTTACAAATCACAAAGTTCAGTCGGTATGAACCTCGCTACATGTACAATTTAGTTCACACTTTACCACGTCACATTACCTTGTTGGACAGTTTAAATTTCAAATAGTTTTCCTATCCAATTGACACTTGACAACAATGTAAATGTCAAACAACGTGTCAAAAATTAGTGTACAAATAGCAAAGTTGAGTCGGTAAGAACTTTGCTACACGTACTCTATGGTGTACGCTTTAGTTTACATTTTGCCACGTGACATTATCCTATTGGACAGTTTCAATTTCAAACATTTTTCCCATCCAATTGACACTTGACAATAATACGAGTGTGAAACAATGTGTCAAAAATAGGTTTACAAATAGCAAAGTTCAATCGGTAAGGACCTTGCTACATGTACACTATTGTGTACATTTTTGTTTACACTTTACGACGTGAGATTACCCCGTTGGACAGTTTAAATTTCAAACAGTTTTCCCATCCAATTAACACTAGACAACAATGGAGGTGTTAAACAACGTGTCAAAAATTAGTGAACGAGTAGCAAAGTTCAATCGACAAGAACCTTGCTACTTGTACACTATGGTGTACACGTTAGTTTACACTTTGCCACGTGACATTACCCTGTTGGATAGTTTGAATTTCGAACAGTTTTTCATCCAATTGACACTTGACAACAATGCAAGTGTTAGACAATGCGTCAAAAATCAGTGTACAAATAGCAAAGTTCAATCGGTAAGAACCTTGCGACATGTACACAATGGTGTACACTTTAGTTTGCACTTTGCCGCGTGTCAATACCCTGTTACACAATTTAAATTTCTAACAGTTTTTCCATCCAACTGACACTTGACAACAATGTAATTGTCAAACAACGTGTCAAAAATTTGTGTACAAATAGCAAGGTTCAATCCTTAAGGACCTTGCCAGACGTACACTATGGTGTGCACTTTAGTTTACACTTTACCACGTGACATTACCTCGTACGACAGTTTAAATTTCGAATAGTTTTCCCATCCAATTGACACTTAACAATAATGCAAGTGCTAAACAATGTGTCAAAAATTAGTTTACAAATAGTAAATTTCAATTGGTAAAGACCTTGCTACTTGTGCACTATGGTGTACACTTTAGTTTACCCTTTGCCACCTGACATTAACCCGTTTGACAGTTTAAATTTCAAACAGTTTTCTCATCGAATTGACACTTTACAATAATGCAGCTGTCAAACAACATGTAAATAATCAATTTACAAAAAGCAAAGTTCAATCGGTATGGACCTTGCTACATGTACACTATGGTGTACACTTTAGTTTACACTTTGCCACGTGACATTACCCTGTAGGACATTTTAAATTTCTAACAGCTTTCCCATCAGTTGACACTTGACAACAGTGTAAGTATCAACCAACATGTCAAAAATTAGTGTACAAACAGCAAAGTTCAATCAGTAAGAACCTTGCTACACGTACACTATGGTAAACACTTTAGTTTACACTTTACCACGTGACATTACCCTATTGGACGATTTAAATTTAAAACAGTTTTTCCATCCAATTGACACTTGACAACAATGCAAGTGTCTAACAACATGTCAAGAATTGGTGTACAAATAGAAAACTTCAATTGGTAAGAACCTTGCGACGTGTACACACTTTAGATTGCACTTTTCCATATAACACAACCATGTCGAACAGTTTAAATTTCAAGCAGTTTTCCCATCAAATTGACACTTGACAACAACGCAAGTGTTAAAGAACGTGTCAAAAATCAGTGTACAAAGAGCAAAGTTCAAATGGCAAGAACCTTACTACATGTACACTATGGTGTACACACTTTAGTTTACACTTTGCCGCATGACATCATCCTGTTGGACAGTATGAATTTCAAAGAGTTTCCCATCCAATTGACACTTGACAAAAATGCGATTGTCAAACAGCGTGCAAAAATCATTGTACAAATAGCAAAGTTCAATCAGTATGAACCTTGCTACATGTACACTTTAGTTTACACTTTACTACGTGACATTACCCTATTGGACAGTTTAAATTTCAAACAGGTTTCCCATCCAATTAACACTAGACAACAATGGAGGTGTCAAACAATGTGTCAAAAATTAGTGAACGAGTAGCAAAGTTCAATCGACAAAACCTTTCTACTTGTACACTAAAGTGTACACGTTAGTTTACACTTTACCACGTGACATTACCCTATTGGACAGTTTAAATTTCGAACAATTTTTCATCCAATTGACACTTGACAACAATGCAAGTGTTAGACGATGCGTTAAAAATTAGTGTACAAATAGCAAAGTTCAATCGGTAAGAACCTTGCGACGTGTACACTATGGTATACACTTTAATTTACACTTTCCCACGTTTCAATACCCTGTTGGACGATTTAAATTTCAAATAGTTTTTCCATCCAATTGACCCTTGACAACAATGCAAGTGTCGAACAACGTGTCAAAAATAAGTGTACAAATATCAAAGTTCAATCGGTAAGAACCCTGCGACATGTACACTATGGTGTACACTTTAGTTTATACCTTGTCACGTTTCATTACCCTATTGGACTGTTTAAATTTCAAACAGTTTTCCCATCCATTTGACACTTGACAACAATACAAGTGTCAAACAACGTGTCAAAAATCAGTGTACAAATAGCAAAGTTCAATCGGTAAGGACTTGTCCCATGTACACTATGGTGTACACTTTAGTTTACACATTGCCTCGTGACATTACCCCATGGGACAGTTTAAATTTCAAACCATTTTCCCATCCAATTGACACTTGACAACAATATAAGTGTCAAACAATGTGTAGAAAATCTATGTACAAATAGTAAAGTTCAGTTGGTTAGGACCTTGCTACATGTACACTATGGTGTATACTTTAGTTTACACTTTGCCATGTGACTTTACCCTATTGGACAATTTAAATTTTAAACAGTTTTTGTAATACTCCGAAATTTTATGCTGATTTAAATTTCTTTAAGATGGCGATTTAACTTTCAATACTATTTTTGGCCATAAG
>NW_019245191.1:0-1514 GCF_002742605.1 Olea europaea var. sylvestris | reverse complement strand
AACAAATGAAAACCTGGCGGAAAATAAAAACGAGCAAAAAAATTTAATAATAATAATAAAAACATTTTTTTAGGCGATATATATAAATAAAATAAATAAATAATAAAAAAGGGGAGATTTACACGAGCAGTTCCGTGGTCACGGCTCCGTGCAACGAGGAGAGGATCTCCGTGCAGCGCGAAGAAGATCTCTGCGCGCGCGGACGTCCGTGATTTCGTCCTCCTTCCTCCATGTTTTTACCCGGGCTGAGGAAAAAAGGGAGATTTACACACATTCTGGGGGAAATTTATTAAAATACGTTGAGGGAAGTCTTGGGATTTTTTGGTTGAAAATTCTTTGATTTGTTGCGGAAAAATTGATTATTGAGGTGCGAAACTTAAATGACGTGTTTGAGATTTGATTGGAAGTTCTTTGGCTATGAAGTCTGAGAATTCATCCCCATCAACCATTCTGGTCAAATGTAGCATTTCACTCTCCTGAGTCTCGTCTAGGTCTTGGAGATGTACGTTGCAATTCCACCTCATCAATGGCTTTTTGGGGGTAAGCTAACTTAACAAACATAATTATTACCAAGGAAACCAATATTTCTTTGCAACTATATAATTAATTTTTTTTTATTTCTCTGTTATAATTGATTTTGTGATCGGGAATTGAAGTACAACCAGCCAAACCATATATCCACCGATACAATGAAAGGGGAAGACTTCATATATCTCAGGTTTGGTTTCAAATATTAAACTTTACTTTCTAATACTTTTTGTAATTTTTCTTACGTTTTCATGGCATTTTTTCAGTTTTTTGAAAAGCTTTGTTTAATTTATGTAAATTTGAGAGCTTAAAGTTACCCATTTGTCAATAAATTACTACACACGCACACACAATTTGGTTTTAGAGGTTACATTTTGAAGTATCATGTTTTTTACAATATTATAAAGTTCTTAAACTGTTATTTTCCAGTTTTGTCTATGGTGTGTTTTTCCCTTGACCATGAAAGTTTGATTGGTTGTGTGGTTGATATTTAGGCAACACTGGGTAGTGGTTCGTCAACTAGGAAGAGCAAAGTGCAGTGTAATGTGGAAGTGCTGGGATTAGTATGTTTCTTTCAATTTTAGAAATATTCTCATTTTTTTTTTCGGGATTTATAATTTAGTTAATAAATATTTGTAAATGCAGAAAGATGATTTTTTATTTTATTTTTGCTAGACTGGTGATTTAGTTTTTTTGAGTTGATTGAAATATCATTTCTGGTAAGCTACAGGTGAAATTGGGTTGAGTGACCCCAATTTTAAATGCTTTAACTGGAATTCTGAGAATTTGGGCTACACGCTCATTGCTTTTGTGAGGTGCATGTAAATTATTATGTAGTAAAGTTGGAGTAAAAATGAGGTGTTGATTTATTTGTTCAAGTAGTTATATTTGCCAAAAAAAGTTGAGATGTAGATGGGAGTATGTTTACTGATATAGTCTAAGATTCTAGCTCAAATTGTTTGAGGTTGTTGAGAGAGTGTTTATTT
>NW_019245190.1:0-1514 GCF_002742605.1 Olea europaea var. sylvestris | reverse complement strand
GGGCAATTACGTTATTTTTTGCGACGGTGTCGCAATCCGCTAATATTTAACAGATTGATTGGAAACAAAAATCGCGCAGGGAGCAATTTCGTCATTTTTCCCGACGGTGTCGGAATCGGCAAAAATTTCACAGAATGATCTGAAACAAAAATCGCGACGGGGGCAATTTCGTCATTTTTCGCGACGGTGTCGGAATCGGCTAAAATTTGACTGATTGATCGGAAACAAAAATCGCGCCGGGGGCAATTTTGTCATTTTTCGCGACGGTGTCGGAATAGGTTAAAATTTGACTAATTAATCGGAAACAAAAATCGCGCCGGGGGCAATTTTGTCATTTTTCGCGACGGTGTCGGAATAGGTTAAAATTTGACTAATTAATCGGAAACAAAAATCGCGCCGGGGGCAATTTTGTCATTTTTCGCGACGGTGTCGGAATAGGTTAAAATTTGACTAATTAATCGGAAACAAAAATCGCGCCGGGGGCAATTTTGTCATTTTTCGCGACGGTGTCGGAATAGGTTAAAATTTGACTAATTAATCGGAAACAAAAATCGCGCCGGGGGCAATTTTGTCATTTTTCGCGACGGTGTCGGAATAGGTTAAAATTTGACTAATTAATCGGAAACAAAAATCGCGCCGGGGGCAATTTCGGGATTTTTCGCGATGGTGTCGTAATCGGCTAAAATTTGACTTATTGATCGAAAACAAAAATCGCGCCGGGGGCAATTTCGGGATTTTTCGGGACGGTGTCGGAATCGGCTAAAATTTGATTAATTGATCGGAAACAAAAATCGCGCCGGGGGCAATTTCGTCATATTTCGCGACGGTGTCGGAATCGGCTAAAATTTGACCGATTGATCGGAAACAAAAATCGCGCCGGGGGCAATTTCGGGATTTTTCGCGACGGTGTCGGAATCGACTAAAATTTGAGTAATCGATCGGAAACAAAAATCGCGCCGGGGGCAATTTCGGGATTTTTCGCGACGGTGTCGGAATCGACTAAAATTTGAGTAATCGATCGGAAACAAAAATCGCGCCGGGGGCAATTTCGGGATTTTTCGCGACGGTGTCGGAATCGACTAAAATTTGAGTAATCGATCGGAAACAAAAATCGCGCCGGGGGCAATTTCGGGATTTTTCGCGACGGTGTCGGAATCGACTAAAATTTGAGTAATCGATCGGAAACAAAAATCGCGCCGGGGGCAATTTCGGGATTTTTCGCGACGGTGTCGGAATCGACTAAAATTTGAGTAATCGATCGGAAACAAAAATCGCGCCGGGGGCAATTTCGGGATTTTTCGCGACGGTGTCGGAATCGACTAAAATTTGAGTAATCGATCGGAAACAAAAATCGCGCCGGGGGCAATTTCGTCATTTTTCGTGACGGTGTCGGAATGGGCTAAAATTTGACTGATTGATCAGAAACAAAAGTAGCGCCAGGGGCAATTTCGTCATTTTTCGCGACGGTGTCGGAATCGGCAAAAATTTGACTGATTGATCGGAATCAAAAATCG
>NW_019245189.1:0-1514 GCF_002742605.1 Olea europaea var. sylvestris | reverse complement strand
ATGTAGCGACCATTTTGGATTGAACTCACCACTTCGTCGTGACGTAAGAGGATTTTGGCTATTTTTCGAAAGAATGAGCACTTACATATTTGGAACGTTTGGAGAGTCGGCGTACTAAGAATTGATGGTAACTTTTGCACACGGTGTCCGTTTTGGGCCCATAAGTACTTTTTGGAAATGCAGCGACCGTTTTGGATTGAACTCACAACTTTATCGTGACGTATGAGGGATTTCGGCTATTTTTCAGAAGAATGAGCACTTTCAAATTTGGAATGCTCGGATTGTAAGCGTACGAAGAATTGAGCGTAACTTTTGTACACGGTATCCGTTTTGGGCCCATAAGTACTTTTTGGAAATGCAGCGACCGTTTTGGATTGAACTCACAACTTTATCGTGACGTATGAGGGATTTTGGCCTTTTTTCGAAAGAATGAGCACTTGTATATTTAGAACACTTGGAGAGTCGGCGTTCGAAGAATTGAGCATAAGTTTCACAATTGGCGTCTGTTTTAGGCCCATAAGTACTTTTGCAGAAATGTAGCGACCATTTTGGATTGAACTCACAACTTCATCGTGATGTATGAGGGATTTCAGACATTTTTAGAAAGAATGAGCACTTGCATATTTGGAACGCTTGGAGAGTCGACGTACGAAGAATTGAGCGAACTTTTGCACACGGTGTCCGTTTTGGGCCCATAAGTACTTTTTGGAAGTGCAGCGACCGTTTTGGATTGAACTCACCATTTCGTCATGACGTACGAGGGATTTCAGCCATTCTTCAAAAGAATGAGCACTTTCAAATTTGGAATGCTCAGATTGTCGGCGTTCGAAGAATTGTGCGTAACTTTTGCAAACTGCGTCCATTTTGGGCCCATAAGTACTTTTCGAAAATGTAGCGACCATTTTGGATTGAAGTCATGGCTTCATCATGGCGTACAAGGGATTTCGGCCATTTTTCAAAAGAATGAGCACTTGAATATTTTGAACGCTTGGAGAGTCGACGTTCGAAGAATTGAGCGTAACTTTTGCAAACGGCATCCGTTTTGGGCCCATAAGTACTTTGCAGAAATATAGCGATCGTTTTGGATTGAAGTCAGGACTTCATCGTGATGTACAAGGGATTTTAGCTATTTTTCGAAAGAATGAGCACTTGCATATTTGGAACGCTTGGAGAGTCAGCGTAAGAAGAATTGAGCGTAACTTTTGCACGTGTTGTCCGTTTTGGGCCCATAAGTACTTTTTGGAAATGCAGCGACCGTTTTGGATTGAACTCACAACTTCATCGTCACGTACGAGGGATTTCGGCCATTTTTTGAAAGAATGAGCACTTTCAAATTTGGAATGCTCGGATTGTCTGCGTACGAAGAATTGAGCGTAACTTTTCCACACGGTGTCCATTTTGGGCCCATAAGTACTTTTTGGAAATGCAACAACCGTTTTGGATTGAACTCACGACTTCATCGTGACGTACGAGGGATTTTGGCCATTTTTTGAAAGAATGAGCACTTGCATATT
>NW_019245188.1:0-1514 GCF_002742605.1 Olea europaea var. sylvestris | reverse complement strand
TTTTTTTTTTTTTTTTTTTTGAAGTAGCATATATATAGAGACCAGACGATTGAGGCAGGGAGAGTTTTGATGTAAAACCAATTTAGTTATTCTATTTCATCTTCTGAATTTCTCTTTGCTATTCTTCTTCTTCTACTACTTAATTTCTTCTTGCCCATTTTCCGATTTGCGATTATTTCTGAAATTGAGTTTGAGTTGCAACTTCCTTGGACCGTGGCCTTCAATTTGGTACTGATTTTGAGTGAGTTCATTATCAACTTGAGCTTCACTCATTACAATAACAAACATAGAGTTTGCTATATTTGAAATATAAACATCCAAAGCTGATTTGAATATGAGGATGAAGCACGGTAATCACATATGTTGTCCATGTTATGGGCGCGATTTTTTGTAAAGACAAAGCTTTACGTGTCATGTCAGACATGTGTCGGTATCAATGCATCATAGATACCTCCCAAGTCCCAACATATCATAATTGACGTGTCCCTGATTCCTTGGAACGGGACTTGCAATCTGTTATTTGAATCTTAATTATTGAGCATATGAATTCACTTTCTTAAGACATTGACATATTCATTTAGTTGAGAATAATGATAAGATAATTATGTTAATGTGTAGTGTAATACTTAAATGTGAATTACATGATGTTCATATAATGCAGAGTATGACACTTAAATGTGAAAGCAAATAAAAGGGTTCGTTACGTTAATATAAAAATCAAGCCGACAACAAGAAGCTGACGATCTCTCTTTCTTCCATAAACACTTAGCCCCGTTTAAGCTCCATCTTTTAGAAATTCATTTTTCTCAAATTTATTTTTAATCATATTCTTCTAATAAAATAATTTGCATGAAAATCTAAAAAAAAATCTCTACTTTTTAATCACAAAATGCATAAAAATCTCGTCTGAAGTTAATGTTGACTATGTGCAGCCTAGCAACTTCCTTCTTGCTGCATGCAGTCAATGCCATTGACAAAAGAAGAAGGAAAAACGTAGATGTCGAGCTTGTCAACAACTAGACAAAGTCATTTTGATGCAGCAAGCTCACGCGGATTAATAAATATATTTTGCGGTCCCTAAAATTTTAGTTAATTTTGTCCTCGAACTTTATTTTGTTTTAATTCAATAACTAAATTCATATATACTTTGTTACAATGTGGTCAGTTCGTCTACATTTGTTAGTTTAGCTAGTGAAAAATGTGGTTTAGTAGTCTTGTTATTTGCCAAATGAGGTATAATATCAACATTCGTGAATGAAATGAATTTAAGTATATCGATAAATGTTAAAGTTCAATGACTAACTTGGAATAAAAATAAAGTTGAGTGACCAATTTATAAAAAAATAATAAAGTTTGTGAGGAACAATGCGTTTTCATGCAGATTCCCAGCACTATAAATATTTGATAAACAGGTTCAAACTCCATTGTGCATTTTCTTCCATATCTCACCTTATAAAATAAAAATTCAGTCAACACTCAAATATTTGGAGTGCAGGAAACTTGATATTACTCTT
>NW_019245187.1:0-1514 GCF_002742605.1 Olea europaea var. sylvestris | reverse complement strand
AACTTTTGCACAGGGTGTCCGTTTTGGGCCCATAAGTACTTTTTGGAAATATAGCGACCGTTTTGGATTGAACTCACCACTTCATCGTGACATACGAGGGATTTTGGCAATTTTTCGAAAGAATGAGCACTTGCATATTTAGAATCTTGGATTGTCGGCGTACGAAGAATTGAGTGTAACTTTTGCACACGTGTCCGTTTTGTGCCCATAAGTACTTTTTGGAAATGTGGCGATCGTTTTGGATTGAACACACCACTTCATCATGACGTACGAGGGATTTTGGCCATTTTTCAAAGGAATGAGCACTTGCATATTTAGAACGCTTGGAGAGTCGGCGTACGAAGAATTGAGCGTAACTTTTGCACACGGTGTCCGTTTTGGGCGTATAAGAACTTTTTGGAATTGTAGCGACCGTTTTGGATTAAACTCACCACTTCATCGTGACGTATGAGGGATTTTGGCAATTTTTCGAAGGAATGAGCACTTGCATGTTTGGATCGCTTGGAGAGTCGGCGGACGAAGAATTGAGCGTAACTTTTGCACACGGTGTCCATTTTTGGCCCATAAGTACTTTTTGGAAATGTAGCGACCGTTTTGGATTGAACTCACCACTTCGTCATGACGTACGAGCGATTTTGGCCATTTTTCAAAAGAATGAGCACTTGCATATTTGGAACGCTTGGATCGTCGACGTACGAAGAATTGAGCGTAACTTTTGCACACGTGTCCGTTTTGGGCCCATAAGTACTTTTTGGAAATGTAGCGACCGTTTTGGATTGAACACATAACTTCATCATGTCGTATGAAGGATTTAGGCCATTTTTCTAAAGAATGAGCACTTGCATATTTGGAACGCTTGGATTGTCGGCGTACGAAGAATTGAGCGTAACATTTGCACACGTGTCCGTTTTGGGCCCACAAGTACTTTTTGGAAATGTAGCGACCGTTTTGGATTGAACTCACCACTTCATCGTGACGTATGAGGGATTTCAGCCATTTTTCGAAAGAATGAGCACCTACGTATTTGGAACGCTTGGATTGTCGGTGTACGAAGAATTGAGCGTTACTTTTGCACACGGTGTCCGTTTTGGGCCCATAATTACTTTTTGGAAATGTAGCGACCGTTTTGGATTGAACTCACAACTTCGTCATGACGTACGAGTGATTTTGGCTATTTTTCAAAGGAATGAGCGCTTGTATATTTAGAACGCTTGCAGAGTCGACGGACGAAGAATTGAGCGTAACTTTTGCACAGGGTGTCCGTTTTGGGCCCATAAGTACTTTTTGGAAATATCGCGACCGTTTTGGATTGAACTCACCACTTCATCGTGACGTACGAGGGATTTTCGCAATTTCTCGAAAGAATGAGCACTTGCATATTTAGAACGCTTGGATAGTCGGCGGACGAAGAATTGAGCAGAACTTTTGCAAACAGTGTCCGTTTTGGGGCCACAAGAAATTTTTTTGAAAATGTAGCGAACGTTTTGGATTGAACTCACCACTTCGTCATGACG
>NW_019245186.1:0-1514 GCF_002742605.1 Olea europaea var. sylvestris | reverse complement strand
TATTGATCAATGTCATACCCTTAGGAATTGACCAACTAGTTTTCCTTATAGCTCGGGAAGACTAGATAGTAAAAGTTCATAGTCGTCCACACTATTTATTTATTTATTGCATGGTAGATGTATAATAAAATATATATGATTGTTACGATGAAACATTTGAATGCAAAAGCCTTCATAAAAATATTAAGTCATATCTTACTTTCGCCTTTCATCATTATAGTGAAAAATCAGAGTCCCAAATCGTCTCAACTTGTTGAGTATACTCAAGGCTGGTCTATTAGAGATATATTTGACATTATGAAATATTGGATATTTCTGAATGATGGGTTCGACTTAACTAAAATTTATCTTTTGTTGAGCACACTCAAGGAGATAAATTTTAGAAGCATATTAAGCTAACATATAAGATGTGTGAAGATAAAGAGTTGTCAGTTTAATGATCTGGGAGTTGTATGGAGATACAATTGATAATAATATCTACCCAAATTTCGTATTAAAGTTTGTTGAGTACACTTAAGGTTTCGTATAACAGATGGGATCACAGTCTACTGGGAGTCAAGTATCGACTCCATAAATTTATGTGAGAAGGTCATAAATTTTAGTTAAACAGTGGGAGCATAATTAATTTAATAAAAGTCCATGTTAAATTAATTGATGCATTTTTATATTATTCTTTTCTTTTTCGTCATTTATATTTATATTGAATCTTGAGTAACCATATGTTTTGAATGACATACTGTATGCCAACAACCAACTGAATTTTCTTGATTGGCACTGCAATCTGAGAATTGTTCTCAGGCATGAGAAAATTGGTTAAGTCCTTGAATAGTCCTTTCTAAAGACATTTGCTGATGACTCAATTAAGAAAGAAATGACTGTTATAATAAACACAATGATGAGATAATATTGCATACATGTGATGCTTGTAACTATGTCACCTGAGTTACAAAAGCAACTTGAGATTATAGATGTTAATACATAATTTTCATTACAAAGAGTTGTATGATAATAATCATGTATGGAAGGATATGAGACTTCCAAACAACTATACCGGTACAAAATGACAAAGTAATTTTCAATCGATGCTTAGACACTGAAAATGATTGACATTGAGAAATGTCTCAATTGAGTCCAATCATAAACCATGAACTAAGTAGTGACTTGGTTTTGCAATCTCCGTCATAGAGTTATTCATACTAATTATGAATTATGATATGAATAAGCTCGAATGCATACTCATTAAGTTGCTTAACATGCTTAGGACTGTTAAACCCTTTATCAAAGTTGGTAGTGGGCAAACCATTGATTCCTCTAAGAGTGTTCAGAGGAAATCTAAATGGGCTTTGAGAAAGCATTCAATATAGTTAAGACAGTCTGAGCAAATGACAATACCAAATCTAATGACCCTTGTTTTCGTTATAGAATGAAAGATCATTGGAAGAAATATTGCATTACTTACATCTACTTCACGAGTTTCTTAAGTATTTGATACGAAATATAGATCTCATATTTAT
>NW_019245185.1:1418-1514 GCF_002742605.1 Olea europaea var. sylvestris | reverse complement strand
GCTAAAATTTGACCGGTTGATCGGAATCAAAAATCGCGCCGGGGTCAATTTCGTCATTTTTCTCGACTGTGTCGAAATTGGCTCAAATTTGGCAGG
>NW_019245185.1:0-1150 GCF_002742605.1 Olea europaea var. sylvestris | reverse complement strand
AGTTTGATCGGAAATAAAAATCGCGCCGGGGGCAATTTTATCATTTTTCTAGACAGTGCCGGAATGGGCTCAAATTTGACAGGTTGATCGGAAACAAAAATCGCGTCGGGGGTAATTTCGTCATTTTTCGCGACTGCGTTGGAATGGGATCAAATTTGACAGGTTGATCGGGAACAAAAATCGCGCCGAGTGTAATTTCGTCAATTTTCGCGACTGTGTCGGAATTGGCTTAAATTTGACGGGTTGATCGGAAACAAAAATCGCGCCGGGGGCAATTTCGTCATTTTTCTCGACTATATCGGAATGGGCTAAAATTTGACTTGTTGATCGGGAACAAAAATCGCGCCGAGTGTAATTTCATCATTTTTCGCGACTGTGTTGGAATTGTCTCAAATTTGACAGGTTCATTCGGGAACAAAAATCGCGCCGGGGGAAATTTCGTCATTTTTCTCGAATTTGTCGGAATGGGCTAAAATTCGACATGTTGATCGAGAACAAAATTCGCGCCGGGTTTAATTTCGTCATTTTTCGCGACTGTGTTGGAATGGGCTCAAATTTGACGGGTTGATCGGGAACAAAATTCGCGCCGGGTGTAGTTTCGTCATTTTTATTGACTGTGTTGTAATGGGCTCAAATTTGACGGATTGATCGGGAACAAAAATCGCGTCAGGGGCAATTTCGTCATTTTTCTCGAATGTGTCGGAATGGGCTCAAATTTGGCAGGTTGATCGGGAACAAAAACCGCGCCGGGTGTAATTTCCTCATTTTTCGCGACTATGCCGGAATTGGCTAAAATTTGACTGGTTGATCGGAAACAAAAATCGCGCCGGGGCAATTTCGTCATTTTTCTTGACGGCGTCGGAATCGGCTAAAATTTGACTGGTTGATCGGAAACAAAAATAGCGCCGCGGACAATTCCGTCATTTTTCTCGACTGTGTCGAAATTGGCTGAAATTTGGCAGTTTGTTCGGAAATAAAAATCGCGCCGGGAGCAATTTCGTCATTTTTCTTGACTTTGTCGGAATGGGCTAAAATTTGACTGGTTGATCGAGAAAAAAAATTGCGCCGGGTGTAATTTCATCATTTTTCGCGATTGTGTCGGAATTGGCTAAAATTTGACTGGTTGATCGGAAACAAAAATCGCGCCGGG
>NW_019245184.1:0-1514 GCF_002742605.1 Olea europaea var. sylvestris | reverse complement strand
TCATTTTTCGCGGCTGTGTCGGTATTGGCTAAAATTTGATAGGTTGATCGGAAACAAAAATCGCGCCGGGGGCAATTTCGTCAGTTTTCTCGACTTTGTCGAAATCGGCTAAAATTTGACTGGTTGATCGGAACAACAACCGCGCCGGGAGCAATTTCGTCATTTTTCGCGACTGTGTCGAAATGGGCTGAAATTTGACAGGTTGATTGGAAACAAAAATCGCACCGGGTGAATTTCGTCATTTTTCGCAACTGTGTCGAAATTGGCTGAAATTTGGCAGTTTGATCGAAAATAAAAATCGCGTTGGGGGCAATTTCATCTTTTTTCTCGACTGTGTCGGAATGGGCTAAAATTTGACTGGTTGATCGGAAACAAAAACCGCAGCCGAGGCAATTTCGTCATTTTTCGCGACTGTGTCGGAATGGGTTAAAAATTGACAGGTTGATCGGGAACAAAGACCGCGCTTGGGGCAATTTCGTCATTTTTTGCAATGGTGTCGGAATGGGCTAAAGTTTGACTGGTTGATCGTGAACAAAAATCGCGCCGGGGGCAATTTCGTCATTTTTCGCGACTGTGTCGGAATGTGCTAAAATTGGACTGGTTTATCGGGTACAAAAACCGCGTCGGAGTTCGCGACTGTGTCGGAATGGGCTCAAATTCAACAGGTTGATCGGGAAGAAAAATCGCGCCGGGTGAATTTCGTCATTTTTCGCGACTGTGTCGGAATGGGCTCAAATTCAACAGGTTGATCGGGAAGAAAAATCGCGCCGGGTGAATTTCGTCATTTTTCGCAACTGTGTCGGAATTGGCTAAAATTTAACAGGTTGATCGGAAACAAAAATTGCGCCGGGGGCAATTTCGTCATTTTTCGCGACAGTGTCGGAATGGGCAAAGATTTGACAGGTTGATCTGAAACATAAATCGCGCCGGGGGCAATTTCGTCATTTTTCGCGACTGTGTCGGAATGGGCTCAAATTTAACAGGTCGATCGGGAACAAAAATCGCACCGGGTGAATTTCATCATTTGTCGCAACTGTGTCGGAATTGGCAAAAATTTGACAGGTTGATCGGAAACAAAATTCGCGCCGTGGGCAATTTCGTAATTTTTCGCGACGATGTCGGAATGGGCTAAAATTTGACTGGTTGATCGGAAACAAAAATCGCGCCGAGGGCAATTTCGTCATTTTTCTCGACTGTGTCGGAATGGGCTCAAATTTGACCGGTTGATCGGAAACAAAAATCGCGCCGGGGGCAATTTCGTCATTTTTCGCGACTGTGTCGGAGTGGGCTGAAATTTGACAGGTTGACCGGAAACAAAAATCGCGCCGGGGTCAATTTCGTCATTTTTCGCGACTGTGTTGGAATGTGCTCAAATTTGACAGGTTGGTCGGGAACAAAAATCGCGCCGGGGGTAATTTCGTCATTTTTCGTGCCTGTGTCGAAATTGGCAAAAATTTGACAGGTTGATCGGAAACAAAAATCGCGCCGGGGACAATTTTGTCATTTTTCGCGAC
>NW_019245183.1:0-1514 GCF_002742605.1 Olea europaea var. sylvestris | reverse complement strand
CATAAGTACTCTTTGGAAATGTAGCGACCGTTTTGGATTGAACTCACCACTTCATCGTAACGTACGAGGGATTTTGGCTATTTTTTGAAAGAATGAGCGCTTGTATACTTAGGACGCTTGGAGAGTCGGCGGACGAAGAATTGAGCGTAACTTTGGCACACGGTGTCCGTTTTTGGGCCCATAAGTACTTTTTGGAAATGTAGCGACCGTTTGGGATTGAACTCACCACTTCATTGTGACGTAGGAGGGATTTTGGCCATTTTTTGAAAGAATGAACGCTTTACATATTTAGAACGCTTGGAGAGTCGGCGGACGAAGAATTGAGCGTAACTTTTGCACACGGTGTCCGTTTTTGGGCCCATAAGTACTTTTTGGAAATGTAGCGATCGTTTTGGATTGAACTCAGCACTTCGTCGTGACGTACGAGGGATTTCGGCCATTTTTCGAAAGAATGAGCACTTGCATATTTGGAACGCTTGGATTGTCGGCGTACGAAGAATTGAGCGTGACTTTTGCAAACGTCGTCTGTTTTGGGCCCATAAGTACTTTTTGGAAATGTAGCGGCTGTTTTGGATTGAACTCACCACTTCATCATGACGTGTGAGGGATGAAGTGACGTGTGAGGGATTTTGGACGTTTTTCAAAAGAATGAGCGCTTGTACATTTAGAACGCTTGGAGAGTCGGCGGACGAAGAATTGAGCGTAACCTTTGCACACGGTGTCCGTTTTGGGCCCATAAGTACTTTTTGGAAATGTAGCGACCGTTTTGGATTGGACTCACCACTTCGTCGTGACGTACGAGGGATTTTGGCCATTTTTCGAAAGAATGAGCACTTGCATATTTGGAACGCTTGGAATGTCGGCGTACGAAGAATTGAGCGTGACTTTTGCAAACGGCGTCTGTTATGGGCCCATAAGTACTTTTTGGAAATGTAGCGACCGTTTTGGATTGAACTCACCACTTCGTCATGATGTACGAGGGATTTTGGCCATTTTTCAAAAGAATCAGCGCTTGTACATTTAGAACGCTTGGAGAGTCGGCGGACGAAGAATTGAGCGTAACCTTTGCACACGGTGTCCGTTTTGGGCCCATAAGTACTTTTTAGAAATGTAGCGACCGTTTTGGATTGATCTCACCACTTCTTCTTGACATATGGGGGAGTTAAGCCATTTTTCGAAAGAATGAGCACTTGCATATTTGGAACGCTTGGATTGTCGGCGTACGAAGAATTGAGCATAACTTTTTTACACGGTGTCCGTTTTGGGCCCATAAGAACTTTCTGGAAATGTAGCGACCGTTTTGGATTGAACTCACCACTTCGTCGTGATGTATGGGGGTGCTCAACCATTTTTCGAAAGAATGAGCACTTGCATATTTAGAACGGTTGGAGAGTCGACGAATGAAGAATTGAGCGTAACTTTTGCACACGTTGTCCGATTTGGGCCCATAAGAACTTTTTGGAAATTTAGCGACCATTTTGGATTGAACTCACCACTTCTTCGTGATGTATGGG
>NW_019245182.1:0-1514 GCF_002742605.1 Olea europaea var. sylvestris | reverse complement strand
GAATAATTATAGCACTCAAAAATCATCTCAACCTTCCTTTCCCACTCTAAATATGCTTCCAGATCGCTTCTCCCTTTAAATTGCGGAATAGTCATTTTAATACTCTCCAAATTTCCATCTACTTTACCTCCCAAGTTATTTCTACCCCGTTTTTCCATCATATTGCCCCTATGCCTCACTCGACCCATATCAATGTCATTTTCATCAAAATCATCATCATCACTACGATAATCATCCTACCTTCCTCTCCTAGATTCACGCCTACCTGGCCCCCTAGCATTAGACATCTCCACTTGACCTCGGCTAAGATTAGTGATTGTGGTACCTATTTGCACCATCCATTCCCCTTGCCTATCCACCTTCTTTCTAACATCACCAAGCACCCGTTCAAACCTCCGTATCATGCCCTCCGATGCATTGTTGTCATTACCATTTTGGCCTGAGTTAAAACCTTCTCTTTCCGACATCATGTCACACAAATTTATATGCCTCACAAATATATCGCTTGAAAATACTCAATATGGCTTTTTCCCTCTATTAGACTCACCACTCGACTTCTTACCACTCAAAGTCTCCCTCAAAGCACTTCAAAGAACCAAGTGAATTAAATCAAGTATTTTACCGGGAATTCAACAAACCGAATAATAACCAAGACCCACGAGACTCAAGGAATTGAATTAGGTGGAATAGATAATTGTTTTGACAAGAATATGTGAATATACTCAATAGTAAAGTGAAGAATTGACACAATGGAATAGCCCAAATCACACAATTCGAGAGTTGTTTTTGTATTGGTAGTAAAAACAAGAAATAATAATATCAAAAATAATTTTTGTACTGTACGGATGAATAGTAACCATACGATGAACAGTACTTTTTTTACTCTTTTTTTTGACCTTTTGTAAAGAAATACGATTAAAATACCAACAACTCAATGAATTGAAATTGACGATAATTTAATGACACAAGGAACGACAATAGATATTGGGAAAAAAGAAGAAAACAAGAAAAGACTTAACAAGTAACGAAAAGATATAACCTTCAATTAATTTGAAGCCTTGCTCTGATATCAACTGATGTGAAACTCGTAGCAACGTTGACTACGAAACCCACAACGAGATTGACGAATTCAAGAAAGCCAAATTAATCCAAAAATTTAAGATTAATCCAAAAGAAAGTCGAACCAAAAAACCCAACAAGAATGACGTTTGAAAGACCCTTTGATCACGCAATCCAAAAATTAAATCTGATTGTTCGAACGCCACAAATTAACACTCGATAAGTTTGGTTGTTCAATGAAGAACGATGAAGAGAAGACAATACGCCTCACTTTAATTCAATATCAAATAATGTCAAAAGTTTTTTTCCAATGTAATGGAAAGAGTAAAATCATGTAAAATTGCCAAAATATGGAAAGAAGTCTAATTGATCTCAAATTCTAACAAAAGAAGGAAATTCGCGAAAAATGAAAATTATGTTGCCTTTTTATACCATGTAGTCGCATGGTACAATCT
>NW_019245181.1:0-1514 GCF_002742605.1 Olea europaea var. sylvestris | reverse complement strand
TGTTTCCAATCAAATTTGACTAAAATTTCACTTGAGTATGGTTCATTGACGTGTTTCCAATCAAATTTGACTAAAATTTCTTCTGAATTTTGTTCATTTGCACGGTTCAAAACAAATATGACTACAATTTCAACTGCATTTTGATTAATGGTGCATTTTCAATCAAATTTCAGTAAAATTTCAGCCCTAGTTTTGTTCATTGGCGTGTTTCCAATCAAATTTGACTAAAATTTCACTTGAGTTTGATTCATTGGCGGGTTTCCAATCAAATTTGACTAAAATTTTCTCTGGATTTTGTTCATTGTCGCGCTTCAAATCAAATTTGACTACAATTTCATCTGAGTTTTGTTAAATAACGCATTTACGGTCAAAATTGAGTAAAATTTCATGTGGATTTTGATCATTTGAGCTCTTCCAATCCAATTTGACCAAAAATTTTCTTGGTTAAGTTCATTGAGGCATTTTCAGTCAAATTTGACTAAAATTTCACCTGAATTTTGTTGTTTGGCGCGTTTCCAATCAAATTTGACTAAAATTTCACCTGAGTATGGTTCATTAATGCGTTTCCAATCAAGTTTGACTAAAATTTCTTCAGGATTTTGTTCATTGGCGTGCTTCAAATCAAATATGATGACAATTTCATCTGAGTTTTGCTTAATGGCACATTTTCAACCAAATTTGCGTAAAATTTCATCTGTATTTTGATCATTGGTGCTCTTCCAATCGAATTTGACTAAAATTTTACTTGGGTTTAGTTCATTGGCACCTTTCCAGTCTAATCTGACTAAAATTTCAGCTGAATTTTGTTGTATGGCGCGTTTCCAATCAAATTTGACTAAAATTTCTCTTGAGTATGGTTCGTTGATGCGTTTCAATGAAATTTGACTAAAATTTCTTCTGAATTTTATTCATTTGCATGCTTCAAAACAAATATGACCACAATTTCAACTGCGTTTTGATTAATGGCATGTTTTCAATCAAATTTCAGTAAAATTTCACCCCTAGTTTTGTTCATTGGTGTGTTTCCAATCAAATTTGACTAAAATTTCACTTGAGTTTGATTCATTGGCGGGTTTCCAATCAAATTTGCCGAAAATTTCCTATGGATTTTGTTCATTATCGCGCTTCAAATAAAAAATGACTACAGTTTCATCTCAGTTTTGTTAAATGATGCGTTTTTAATCAAATTTGAGTAAAATTTCACGTGGATTTGATCATTTGAGCTCTTCCAATCAAATTTGACTAAAATTTCACTTGGGTTTAGTTTGTTGGCATGTTTCTAGTCAAATTTGACAAAAATTTCAGCTGAATTTTGTTGTTTGGTACGTTTCTAATCAAGTTTGACTAAATTTCACTTGAGTATGGTTCATTGACTCGTTTCCAATCAAATTTGACAAAAATTTCTTTTGGATTTCGTTCATTGGCGCGCTTCAATTCAAATGTGACTACAATTTCATCTAAGTCTTGTTTAATGGCACACTTTCAATCAAATTTGAGTAAAATTTCATCTGAAT
>NW_019245180.1:0-1514 GCF_002742605.1 Olea europaea var. sylvestris | reverse complement strand
TCCGACACAGTCGGGAAAAATGACGAAATTGCCCCCTGCGCGATTTTTGTTTCCTATCAACCAGTTAAATTTTAGCCGATTTCAACACAGTCGCGAAAAATGACGAAATTACACCCGGTGCGATTTTTTTTCCCGATCAACCAGTCAAATTTGAGCCCATTTCGACAAAGTCGAGAAAAATGGTGAAATTGCCAGCTGCGCGATTTTTGTTCCCGATCAACCTTTCAAATTTTAGCCCATTCTGCTACTGTCGCTAAAAATAACGAAATTGCCCACGGCGCGATTTTTATTTCCGATCAACCTGTCAAGTTTGAGCCCATTCAGACACAGTCGAGAAAAATGACGAAATTGCCCCCGGCGAAATTTTAATTTCAGATCAAACTGCCAAATTTCAGCCAATTCCGACACAGTCGAGAAAAACGACGAAATTACCCCCGGCGCGATTTTTGTTTCCGATCAACCAGTCAAATTTTAGCCTATTTCGACACAGTCGCGGAAAATGACGAAATTCCACCCGGCGCGATTTTTGTTCCCGATCAACCAGTCAAATTTTAGCCCATTCCGACACAGTCGCGAAAAATGACGAAATTGCCAGCTGCGCGATTTTTGTTTCTGATCAACCTATCAAATTTTAGCTCATTCTGATACAGTCGCGAAAAATAACGAAATTGCCCCCGGCGCGATTTTTGTTCCCGATAAACCTGTCAAATTTGAGCCAATTCCGACACAGTCGAGAAAAATGATGAAATTGCCGCCGGTGCGATTTTTATTTACGATCAAACTGCCAAATTTTAGCCAATTCCGACACAGTCACGAAAAATGACGAATCCCGATTAACCAGTTAAATTTGAGCCCATTCCGACACAGTCGCGAAAAATGACGAAATTGCCAGCTGCGCGATTTTTGTTACCGATCAACTTGTCAAATTTTAGCCCATTTTGTTACAGTCGCGAAAAATAATGAAATTGCCCCCGGCGCGATTTTTGTTTCCGATCAACCTGTCAAATTTGAGCCGATTATGACACAGTCGAGAAAAATGACGAAATTGCCCCCTGCGCTATTTTTATTTCAGATCAACCTGCCAAATTTCAGCCAATTCCGACACAGTCGAGAAAAATGACGAAATTGCCCCCGACGCGATTTTCGTTTCCGATCAACCAGTCAAATTTTAGCCAATTTCGACACAGTCGCGGAAAATGACGAAATTACACCCGGAGCGGTTTTTGTTGCCGATCAACCTGTCAAATTTGAGCCCATTCCGACACAGTCGCGAAAAATGACGAAATTGCCCCCGGCGCGATTTTTGTTTCCAATCGACCTGTCAAATTTCAGCACATTTCGACATCGTCGCGAAAAATGACGGAATTGCCCCAAGCGCGATTTTTGTTTCCGATCACCCTGTCAAATTTGAGTCCATTCCGACACAGTCGAGAAAAATGACGAAATTGCCCCCGACGCGATTTTTATTTCAGATCAAACTGCCAAATTTCAGCCAATTTCGACACAAGCAAGAA
>NW_019245179.1:0-1514 GCF_002742605.1 Olea europaea var. sylvestris | reverse complement strand
AATTTAATGGGCTCTGATATCATATATTTATATTAGTGTAAATTACACTAAGTACCCTATTTAAGATATTAATTCCAATATTACTTTTCCACATTTTATACTCCAAACATACTAAAATTTTGTAAGTAAAAAATGAAAAACCAAATCTATGTATGCTTCTCGTGATTTGCGCTCAATAAATTAGATCAACAGATCTTTCCCTTTTCGAAATTCCTAATTTCAAGCTTTACCTTCTTCCTTGATTTATCCAAATTTCCTATAATTGCATTCAAATTCTGTTTTCCGAACCCTAATTCCTAAAGCCAAGATTCAACATCTTTGTTGTCTACCATAGATTTGACTTTGATTCCAAAGAAGAAGAAAGCCACCAAATCCCACATAAATTTATCTCTTTTTATTGGATATTATTTTTACGTTTTTAGAATTAATTATATATTGTATATTTTTCCCTCGAAAAAGCTATTTTGGTTCTTCTTTTTCCTTTTTTGAAAATTTATGAATTGGTAGTTGAAAATTTATAATGCATAAAGATTGTTCTTGCACTGAAATTTTCTATTAATCCAATGGTTTGCTAGAATTTGTATTTCGTATTTAAGCTATATTTTTCCTTGAAAACTTTGATCTTGTGAAAATTTAATTTATCACAATCGGTGTCTAATGTTCCTAATTTAGGATATTGAAACTAAATGTTCAACAATATTATAAGGTTTATAGCTGGTCGTAATATTTCCTCCCACATCCAAATGACAATCGAAAATACTTAAAAAGACAGAATACAATCAAATCAAGAGTTGATCTAGAAACGAGACGTGTAAAGTGTAGGGGGTGCACCCATGATAGAATGACATATAAACAATCACCGCCATTGAATAAAATATGAAAGAGGAAAGAAGCTTGTAAACTATCCAAAATGGCGATAAGATATAATCAGATATGCCGGACTAGAGATAGTTGCATTTTTTAATTTCTAAGGAGCTAAATTCATTCAACATATTGTATTCCATTCGAATATATTGATTTTGATGAAAACTTATTGTTAATGAAATTGGTTTTTGAGTTTGAAATGCATGTTTACAAGTAATGGACGAGCATTCTGCCTTTTTGTAAATTCCGAATGGGCATAGGTATGAAGATTTTTCTGAAGTATTGCAATAGGATAGATGTTAATATTGCAATTCCCAATATTTTATTAACGTTGGATGAATACTTAACAATCTGATAACACACAATGATCTTTATTAAAATGGAAGATGTCCTATGCCACATTAGAGAAATAAGTGAAAATCTTACATATTGATTTTTCTAGAAGTGTATGTTTATAAAAATTATAAATGTAATGTCAAAAAATAAGTTTATAAAAAATTATGTGATGTGTTTTTATCTCGAGAATTACAAATATAACGTCAAAAAATATCTTGTGAAGTTCTTAATCTTGTAGATGATCAAACAATTGCAAGTATTCATTTCCCATATAGCATGTTTCATGATTGTCTCGTCAAGCAATTAATCACGGA
>NW_019245178.1:0-1514 GCF_002742605.1 Olea europaea var. sylvestris | reverse complement strand
CTGGACAGAAAATTAACAAATAAAGGCCGCACCAGGGGCAATTTTTTCATTTGTTGCGACGGTGTCGAAATGGGCCAAAATTTGGCAGTTTGATTGGAAACAGCCCGCGAAATTGGACTGAGGCACAGACTCGAGATCATGGGATTTTAGCCAAATTCCTTCGTTTGGGCCTTCGAATAATTAATTTACTTATTAATTATGTCAAGTTGAAGAAGTGTTGGACCGAAAATTAACAAAGCAAAATCGCACCAGGGGCAATTTTGTAATTTGTCGTGACGGTGTCGGAATGGGCCGAAATTTGGCAGGTTGATTGGAAACACCCCGCGAAATTGGACTCGGGGCACAGACCCGGGATCATGGGATTTCAGCCAAATTCATTCGTTTGGGCCTCCGAATAATTAATTTCCTTATTAATTATGTCAGGTTGAAAAAATGTTGGATAGAAAATTAACAAAGCAAAACCGCACTAGGGGCAATTCTATCATTTTTCGTGACGGTGTCGGAGTGGGCTAAAATTTGGCAGGTTGATTGGAAATGGCCTGTGGAATTGGACTCGGGGCACAGACCCGGGATCACGGGATTTTGGCCAAATTCCTTCGTTTTGGCCTCCGAATAATTAATTTCCTCAATTATGTCAGGTTGAAGAAGTGCTGGGCATAAAATTAACAAATAAAGGCCGCACCAGGGGCAATATTGTCATTTGTCGAGACGGTGTCGAAATGGGCCAAAATTTAGCAGGTCGATTGGAAGCGGCCCGCGAAATTGAAATCGGGGCACAGACCCGGGATCACGAGATTTTAGCTAAATTCCTTTGTTTGGGCCTCTGAATAATTAATTTCCTTATTAATTATGTCAGGTTGAAGACGTGTTGGATAGAAAATTTACAAAGCAAAGCTGTACCTGGGGCAATTTTGTCATTTTTCTCGATAGGGTCGGAATGGGCAAAAATATGATAGGTTGATTGGAAACGGCTCGCGAAATTGGACTCGGGGCACAGACCCGAGATCACGGGATTTTAGCCAAATTCCTTCGTTTGGGCCTCCGATTAATTAATTTCCTTATTAATTATATCAGGTTGAAGAAATATTGGAATAAAATTAACAAAGAAAACCGCACCAGGGGCAATTTTGTCATTTGGCGCGACGGAGTCGGAATGGGCTGAAATTTGGTAGGTTGATTAGAAACGGCCTGCGAAATTGGACTCGGGGATCATACCCGGAATCACATGATTTTAGCCAAATTCTTTCGTTTGGGCCTCCGAATAATTAATTTTCTTATTAATTATGTCAGGTTGAAGAAGTGATGGACAGAAAATTAACAAAGAAAAACCGCACCAGTGGCAATTTTGTCATTTGGCGCGACAGTGTCGAAATTGGCCAAAATTTGGTAAGTTGATTGGAAATGGTGCGCGAAATTGGACTCGAGGCCCAGACCCTAGATCACGGGATTTTAGCCAAATTCCTTCATTTGGGCCTCCGAATAATTAATTTCCTTATTAATTATGTCAGGTTGAA
>NW_019245177.1:0-1515 GCF_002742605.1 Olea europaea var. sylvestris | reverse complement strand
TTCTCCATTTTTCTCGACTGTGTCGGAATGGGCTTAAATTTGACAGGCCGATCGGAACAAAAAAACAGCGCCTAGGGCAAATTCGTCATTTTTCGCGACTGTGTCGGAATTGGCTAAAATTTGACAGGACGATCGGAACCAAAAAACCGCGTCGGGGGCAATTTCGTCATTTTTCGCGATTGTGTCGAAATGGGCTAAAATTTGACATGTTGATCGGAAACAAAAAATCACGTCGGGGGCAATTTCGTCCTTTTTCCCGACTTTGTCGGAATGGGCAAAAATTTGACTGGTTGATCGGGAACAAAAACCTCGCCAGGGGCAATTTCATCATTTTTCGTGAGTGTGTCGGAATGGGCTGAAATTTGACAGGTTGATCGGAAACAAAAAATCGCGTCGGGGGCAATTTCGTCATTTTTCTAGACCGTGTCGGAATGGGCTAAAATTTGACAAGTTGATCGGAAACAAAAATCGCGTCGGGGGCATTTTCGTCAATTTTCGCGACTGTGTTGGAATGGGCTCAAATTTGACATGTTGATCGGGAACAAAAATCGCGCCGGGTGAATTTCGTCATTTTTCGCGACTGTGTCGGAATGGGCTGAATTTTGGCAGGTTGATCGGAAATAAAAATCGCGCCGGGGCAAATTTCGTCATTTTTCTCGAATGTGTCGGAATGGGCTAAAATTTGACTAGTTGATTGGAAACAAAAAATCGTGCCGGGGGAATTTCGTCATTTTTCGCGACTGTGTAGGAATGAGCTAAAATCTGACAGGCTGATCGGAAACAAAAATCGCGTCGGGGGCAATTTCGTCAATTTTCGCGACTGTGTCGGAATGGGCTGAAATTTGACAGGTTGGTCGGGAACAAAAATCGCGTCAGGGGCAATTTCTCCATTTTTCTCGACTATGTCGGAATGGGCTAAAATTTGACAGGTCGATCGGAACTAAAAAATCGCGCCGGGGGCAATTTCGTCATTTTTCGCGACTGTGTCGGAATTGGCTAAAATTTGACATGTTGATCGGGAACAAAAATCGCGCCGGGGGCAATTTCGTCGTTTTTCGCGACGGTGTCGGAATGGGCTAAAATTTGACAGGTCGATCGGAAACAAAAACCGCGCCGTGTGCAATTTCGTCGTTTTTCGCGATGGTGTCGGAATGGGCTAAAATTTGACAAGTTGATCGGAAACAAAAATCGCGTCGGGTTCAATTTCGTCATTTTTCGCGACTGTGTCGGAATGGGCTCAAATTTGGCAGGTTGATCGGAAATAAAAATCGAGTCGGGGGCGATTTCGTCATCTTCCTCGACTGTGTCGGAATGGGCTAAAATTTGACTGGTCGATTGGAAACAAAAACAGCGCCGGGGGTGATTTCCCCATTTTTCGCGACTGTGTCAGAATGGGCTAAAATTTGTCAGGTTGATCGGAACCAAAAAACCGCGCCGACGGCAATTTCGTCATTTTTCGCGACTATGTCGGAATGGGCTAAAATTTGAGTGGTTGATCGAAAACAAAAATCGCGC
>NW_019245176.1:0-1515 GCF_002742605.1 Olea europaea var. sylvestris | reverse complement strand
AGAATATCTTTGTGTTAATATTTATGCACGATATTTATTATGTTGTTTAATAATTTGAAATCGAATATTTTCGATATATTTCCACTTAAATTAGATAGAGAAAAGTTTTGGTAGCACCTTGAGCTCATTTTTATTTAAAAATAACAATAATAATGAAAATGAGTTCGGGGCGTTACAGAATGGTATCAGAGCACGAGTTTAGTCGATTCTGTAGACTCGTCATTTAAAAAAAAGTATATATATTTTTTTCAGCATGTGCAAATGTGATTTATGTGCTAGCATGTATATGACAGAACTGCCCGTACTTGAATTTACGTTAAATAGGTTGTTGAAATATTTAGTTTCTCATAATGTTTTAATTATTGATATTTAAAAAAAAATTTAAATTGCAGGGTTAATAAAAGTAATTTCTCTCCTGCAGTTACCTTTATTAGTGTACTTCGGTGCCTTTAGGGACGCTAATTTGTTTTCTTTCGTGAACTGGTATTACAAATATTTATAATTGAATTGTATTTAATCAGTATCCGATTTTATTCAGCTTGCAATTGTGCAAAAGAGTTGTAACATGAGTTTTTGCAATCCGTCTCATCTTCAATTGGGTTGACTTTTTCTCCATGTTGGAATCGCCTTCTGTTTTAACTGGACCCAGGAAAAATGGTTATTTAAAGTTTGATTTTTTTTAATATTGCTTCTAATTCTCCAACTAGATAAACACAGAATTTTGAATTTTTTTCTTCCCCTTCAGATTTAGGAAGTGGATAAAATATATGCTCATTGTTTAATTATTACAGATTTTTGGTATTAAAGAAAAAGGTGATTAATTTCTAAAGTAGATGAAATAATTTTACTCTAGTGGTTTTCAATATAACTTGTTAAGAAAATGATTTCTACTTATGGTGAGTACATGTCTACTTGTTTATATATTTACTTCCGTATGAAATTTTCACTAAACAAGTATTTAAAATAAGACCCATGACATTAGCACTCGTCAATCAACTACCGTCCGATGAACCCAAGGTATGAACGAAATGTTATGTTTAATTTCAGGCATGATTTATTAATAATTTAAACTTGATTCCATGAAATGCTTATGATGTTAGAATGAAATGTGTTACGCAAGTTATTATTTTGCTTAACGTACATGAAAGATATGACGATTAGTCATTTTATTAAAGGTACAAGAGCAGAATGTATAAGTTGATTGACAAAGATAGAGTATAATTGAATGTTTATGTGATATACATGGATACAAATTATCAAGCCACTAGAAAGAGGAGAAATTGACTAAATAAGATAATTTCGAGGATGAAATTAATTTAAGGGGAAAGGGATGTAACACCCCGCATTTTTTTTTACTATATGGATTATGGACCTAAACTTATCATTTAGCAAATGAAGATTTGTCGTTATACTAAAAGTCCAAATTTGAAGTGGTAAACTTGACTCACTTATTTGTACAAATAACTTATTTGCTTACGTGCATTTTTAGAAAAAATTATATGGGTTGAATATTTA
>NW_019245175.1:0-1515 GCF_002742605.1 Olea europaea var. sylvestris | reverse complement strand
CTTATTGTAAGTTACCGTGTGGGTCATATTGAGGTCCAGTAAAGCTCAATAGTATGAGTTGTGTTGAGGTCCCAGAAAGCTCAACATTATAAAGGATCGGTGCTCCTTGTTTGTAAGTTACCAAAAGCTTTGTAGAAGGTTAGATTTCACCATAAGTCAATCAATATAGTGAAAAAGGCATTGCTCGTGTCGGAGAGCTTGGTAACGGGGGACGTAGATCATTGCATTGGATCGAACCTCCACAACATGTCGTTTGGCTTCTATTCTCTTTTACTTATAGTTTTTACATTTGTTTATTACTCAAATCCTTATATTGTTCTTTGCTTATTATCGTGTTTGTGGCTATTTGATTAATTGATTCTTTTACTTTTGTATTGTTTTAAATCTAAAATTAATTTTCGAAAAAGCTTATATAACAAATTTACCCCCCTCTTGGTTAACTATCCTTGGGTTTTCACTATAGAGTACAATTTATATAAAATTACAAAAGCTAATATATATTTGTATTACTTTCTTTTTTTTCTAACCAACTGCATATATATTTTATCTTCATTTGAGATCTGATAATTCGTTACATGCACAAATGACCACTTCACCACACTGATTATTTTCATTAACTTAATTACCATATTATTCAACAATTCTTTGAATCAATCACATATGTCAAAATTTTATTCAACATAAAATACTTAAGTAATTGCTCTACCCGTTTTTAAGAGCGATAGTTTTTTATACGAATTTGTGTTCCTCTATGACGCTCATTCTGAAGCTTCCAACTCATCGAGATATATTGATCAATCAAATTGATCTTACACATTGGTAAATTAAAGAACAATTAAACTCACTAATAACACAACTTTGTCCACGAT
Source organism: Olea europaea var. sylvestris (assembly GCF_002742605.1). Lineage (NCBI taxonomy): Eukaryota > Viridiplantae > Streptophyta > Magnoliopsida > Lamiales > Oleaceae > Olea > Olea europaea. Next base: position 646 of record NW_019245175.1, on the reverse strand, counting down.
TTAGATGAAATGATTGGTGATTAATTGAAATTTAATTATTCACACAATCACGCTCTAGAATTAAACTTCCATTTTAATATACTTTAAATGTACTAGTGTCATCTTTAACTATTAATGTGATAAGAAAGAAACAACACTATACAGTGAAAGGTGTTGACTCTCATACATTAGTTGTGAATAATTATTTTATGATTAAAATTTAAGTTGTGGCACATTTTGATTTTCCACACAAACATCCAATATTATACCATCACGAGTTATCATAAATAGTTTAATTCGCATGTTCAATATTAAATAAATATAATAATCCAAAATAAATAAAGTCACACTTTATTTATTATCAAAATGTTATTTTACCAAAGTAAAAATATATTATATGAACACACATTAACCCAACAGTTTGACCTAATTATATGAGATTTTGTTATTCGTAACCAAATAAGAGAGTCCATGGCCGCCTCGCAGTGCCTACTTGGGCTAAAAGAGCTATAATAGGCGTTGGGTGTAAGGGAAATAGGTGTAAACTATGGACTAGATGTTGTTTATCAATCTCCACTTCTCCTCCTAGCCTGCAGCTGAACTCAAGTCCAAAGCCACTGATTCGGCTACCTACGGGAAAAAAATCCATCACGCTGAGCCCACCTGT
>NW_019245174.1:0-1515 GCF_002742605.1 Olea europaea var. sylvestris | reverse complement strand
GACAATTACGTCATTTTTCGCGACTGTGTCGGAACGGGCTAAAATTTGACAGGTTGATCGGAAACAAAAAACCGCGCTTGGGGAAACTTCTTCATTTTTCGAAACTGTGTAGGAATGGGCTAAAATTTGACAGGTTGATCGGAAACAAAAAACGCGCCGGGGGCAATTTCGTCATTTTTCGCGACTGAGTCGGAATTGGCTAAAATTAGCCAGGTTGATCGGAAGTAAAAATCGCGTCGGGGGCAATTTCGTCATTTTTCGCGACTGTGTCGGAATGGGCTCAAATTTGACAGGTTTATCAGGAACAAAAACCGAGCAAGGAGAATTTCGTCATTTTTCGCAGCTGTGTCGGAATTGGATAAAATTTGACAGGTTGATCGGAAACAAAAATCGCGTCGGGGACAATTTCGTCATTTTTCGCGACTGTGTCGGAGTGGGCTAAAATTGGACAGGTCGACAGGAAACAAAAATCGCGCCGGGTGCAATTTCGTCATTTTTATAGACTGTGTCGAAATGGGCTATAATTTGACTGGTTGATCGGAAACAAAAATCGTGTCGAAGACAATTTCGTCATTTTTTGCGACTGTGTCGGAATTTGCTAAAATTTGACGGTTGATCGGAAACAAAAATCGCTTCGAAGACAATTACGTCATTTTTCGCGACTGTGTCGAACGGGCTAAAATTTGACAGGTTGATCGGAAACAAAAAACCGCGCTTGGGCAACTTCGTCATTTTTCGAGACTGTGTCGGAATGGGCTAAAATTTGACGGGTTGATCGGAAACAAAAATCGCGCCGGGGGCAATTTCGTCATTTTTCGCAGCAGTGTCGGAATGGGCTAAAATTTGACAGGTTGATCGGAAACAAAAATCGCGCCGGAGGCAATTTCGTTATTTTTCTCGATCGTGTCGAAATGGGCTAAAATTTGACTGGTTGATCGGATACAAAAATCGCCGGGGGCAATTTCGTCATTTTTCGCGACTGTGTCAGAATTGGAAAAAATTTGACAGGTTGATCGGAAACAAAAATCGCGTCGAAGACAATTACGTCATTTTTTGCGACTGTGTCGGAACGGGCTAAAATTTGACAGTTTCATCGGAAACAAAAAACCGCGCTTCAGGCAACTTCGTCATTTTTCGCGACTGTGTAGGAATGGGCTAAAATTTGACGGATTGATCGGAAACAAAAATCGCGTCGGGGGCAATTTGATCATTTTTCGCGACTGTGTCGGAATTGGCTAAAATTTGACAAGTTGATCGGAAACAGAAATCGCGTCGGGGACAATTTTGTAATTTTTTGCGACTGTGTCGGAATGGGCTAAAATTTGATAGGTTGATTGGAAAAAAAATCGCGCCGGGGGCAATTTCGTCATTTTTCTCGAATGCGTCGAAATGGGCTAAATTTTGACTCGTTGATCGGAAATAAAAATCGAGGCAGGGGCAATTTCGTCATTTTTCGTGACTGTGTCGGAATGGGCTAAAATTTGACAGGTTGATCGGAAACAAAAATCGCGCCGG
>NW_019245173.1:0-1515 GCF_002742605.1 Olea europaea var. sylvestris | reverse complement strand
TAGTAACCAACTTCAATTTTTGTTCCAATTTGACCATTATGCACGTCGCCGTAATTAAAACTAATGACTCGTCCATATCTCACGGATTGTTTGAAGTTCTTAAAACCAATTTCATTTGTAATTATTTTCCATCACTACGCAAGCAATGAAAAATAAAAAATAAATACAGAATGATCAAATCGAAATAGAAACATAAATCGAAATTCAATAACATGAAACATGTTCGTGAAATGTAAAACTTGTCTTCAATAAAACCTCAGGCGTACAAATTACTTCAAAAATATATAGTCCTTTTGAGGCAAATAACACATTTGATGTTATTATACTTACAAACAAGTATCATATTAAAAAAAATAGCATCCTCTCTATTCATTTTTTTTATTTTATGGGAACATCCCCTCTATTCTAATGCAAACAAATGTGTGCAAAACATGCAGTGGCTCCATAACTTATGCTTTCCAATCACAAACTGGTTGCGCAAATTTGATCTTCTCTATTGACTTGCAAATTCCATTGCAACTCCAGTTGAAGGAAGCAATACATACATTCTCTACTTGTGCTTTCCATTCACAATCTAGTTTCATTGAGAAAAAATAAATTCTTGCCAAACAGAAGCTGCACAAATGACCAAGTCCAGCTTATACAACCCCATCTAAATCAACATATTTCATAACAAAACTCTAATACATTACCAAAGAGACAACTACTGCACCGGTTCCGATTTTATGGTTATGAAATGCACATAGCCCTCAAACTTCATCATAAAAATGCACAGAAGAAGGGATGACCGCTCAAAATTTTACTTAGGAAGACTATAAATGTAGCATACTCAAAAACACAATAGACACAAACACACTATCATGTTTGTTAGTTAATCAATTCATAATGTTATACATAGACAAAATCAACTTACAAATAATTTCTCATTTTGTTTTGGTAAATAAACTCCCAATTGAAACTTTAGTCACAAATCTTTCAACACAATACTCGCTCAATTTCCATATTGCACAAAATGAAACGTAAGTTCTTATATACATAGTAAGATCAATTAAAAAACTTTCTGTAACAACGAGGAAAATCCCTCTACTCAGAAATCCAATAACAATGGTTGTAAAGGCTACATAATAATACAATACCATTAGAAAGCAAAGGAAAGGGAAATAGTAAAGAAACTTTAATGATTAACTAACCTAGCCGGCTAGCTCCCTAATTTTGAATGCATTCCTTACAGTAATTGAACAAACACAAATACCTCAGATCGCTCATGGCTTGGAAAGAGATCTCTTTATATTGGAGATAAAGAGACTTCTCACTATAATAAAGAAAAATCCATATAATTTTTTTCCCAACTACCTTCCCAAAATCCTCAAATGAAAACGGTCAAAGAATTCCCCAATTCCTTGAATTATATTGATTCAACAAAAGTGATATAACCCCCGTCATATCTCTGTGTGTGTCAAGTATTGGCCACTAAAAGTTCTTTATATATAAAGGGTGTTTGAGCCACATTATTTT
>NW_019245172.1:0-1515 GCF_002742605.1 Olea europaea var. sylvestris | reverse complement strand
ATTTATTTCAATAATAAAATTATAAAGTAAGTTGATTTTTTCCATTTAGTTCTCTTTTTTTGCCCTTCTTTTATAATGCTGTAAAATAAACAAATCGATGAAGATTACAATTCTCGAACAAATATCTGAAGAAAATTGGTACTTAGATCATGTCATGAATTTCGGAAATATAGCCAACGTTGCATTTTACTTCCACTCTGATCAGCCTTGTAACGATATACGAATAATACATTTAATTTTTCAGAAACTTTGGCGAAACAATTTATTAAAGAAAATTAATAAATGAGCACAAACCATAAAAGAATTTGCCTAGTAAACACAACAAAATTAACATAATACATATATTCAAATTGAATGATGAAAATATTTATTCAAATGATACCAAAAGATATTAAAACTCATGATGCAGTTTTTTTTCTAATTTTTCTTTCACTACGAAAAAAAAAACATCATACACATATATTCATGATTATACACTAGGAAAATTTTGACTTCTAACTTTTCAACAACTTATTAAACTATTCCAAACAAGCCCTAAATCAGCAGGTTCCTCAGGCTCTGATTGAGTGGAAAATAAGTCATACGTAGAAACCCATGTACCCCTCCCGAAGGGATTCGTCAGAGAGAGCATCACTCGATCGTTAAAATTTGGAGGCAATGCTGCCAAATTCTTGACAATAAAGGGATGATCCAATAGCATGTTGGCTGTCCATCTCTTCTGGTGTTCCTTCGCCAAGCACATTTTCAAAAAATGTCGTGTAATGCCCGAAATTTTTTCGGGAATCTTTATATCGCCGAAGCAAATCTTCTTAATCAAATCTTTTCTCCGACCCGTCCAAAGGGGTTTTCCCACGATCATCTCCACGATAATGCAACCAAGAGACCAAATGTCAGAAGCTGGAATGTGTAGCCCTGATGCGATTGATTCTGGGGATGCATAGAATATAGTTCCTCGGTGAAAACTATCAGTCCCAGGAGTCAAGATTTCCTCTTCTCCAATTTTCTTGGCTGCACCAAAGTCTGCTATCTTGAGATTGTGTACTTCGGTACCATCTTGGCTGGGAAAAACGAGGATATTGGTAGGTTTCAAGTCACAATGAACAAACCCTTCTTCGTGAACGTGAGAGAGGCCCTTAAGAAGCATGTAAGAATAACATGCAACTAGAGATTCTGGCATGTTTCCTTCATATTTGTCGATCAAATTGTTGAGGGATCCACCTGATGCGTATTCAAGGAGAAGACTGTAGACACCTTCATTGTTTTCAAAACTTATATCTTCCCCAAAACACTGTACAATTTCCCGGCAACCTCTCAGTTCGTACAGAATTCGTCCCTCCTCCTTCAATGAAGTCGAATCCTCACAAGGGGCGGATTTAACGGCGACGCGAATGGAATCAGAAAGAGGAGAATCTACCTTTGATGCTAGATATATGGTTCCATATGAACCTGCACCAAGAAATTTAGTTTTCTTCCATTTATCACCCATTTTTTGGTATGAAATTGAAAAGGAATACA
>NW_019245171.1:0-1515 GCF_002742605.1 Olea europaea var. sylvestris | reverse complement strand
GTGAAAAATCTAAAGCAACGGGTGGTCATAGCATTACTTCATTTCTGTTTTTCGTTTCTTTCATTATTTCCCTCGGGATTGGGATGAGGACTTAATTCCTAAAGAGGGGAAGACACAAATCAAACCTTCCTTTTCATGTCAGCACTTAGTGCTGCCATATCATTTTTGTTTTTTGTTCCATCACATGGTTTTTACTTCGCTTTTGTCGTAAAAGTAAAACTTCTTTCCAATGATACAGAAAGCAGTGCAAGCGAGTCCGAAGAATAGGTTTGCATGGCATGTTTGGGGAGTCTTTGAAGCTAACCTAGGTAATGTCGATTTAGGAAAGAAACTTCTGAAGATAGGGCAAGCAGTGAATCCAAGAGATCCCGTCCTTCTTCAATCGCTTGCACTATTGGAATACAAATACTCAACTGCAAATGTAGCACGAGTTTTGTTTCGGAGGGCATCTGAGCTGGATCCAAGGCACCAACCTGTGTGGATTGTAAGATATTTCTTCTCCATAACAAGAACTTATGAATTCTGAACTTTTTTATTAAAAAAAAAAAAATGCTGTGACCTTCATCCCTTCTTTCTCTTCTTACCTTTTTCTTCTACTGAATTAGGTTCTAGAAGGTCTGAAGATTGATTTGCTTGTTTTTGTTAAACATCATCCTACAGCTAACTAAAAGTTGGGCTGATTTTTAGGCCTGGGGATGGATGGAATGGAAAGAAGGAAACTTAGCTACGGCTAGGGAATTATACCAAAAAGCATTGTCCATTGATTCAACTAGCGACAGCGCTGCACGCTGCCTTCAGGTGAGGAAGATAACATTTCGCTGGCTTTTGAGTTTTCTTTTTTAATTTTATCCAAGTGTGATTTTTATATTATGTACGGCCGTGCCTAAGGGAATAACCGAAAGTTCAGTCTTCTTTTGATCATGTCACAAACTATACAAGTTTCTTCAATAAGCAGATAGCTTTATGGATGCAATACTTATTATTGTATTTTAATAGCTTCTACTTTTTTCAGTTTGTGCGTAGGCACCAAATTCTTGGAAAATGGGAAATGATTATTTTCTTGGACATTTTTTATTTTAGCCATGAAGATTTTCTAATTTAATGACGTGGAATAAATTTTTCTCTTCCGCAATAAAGTCAGAGAAAATAGTTTCTAGATTTAATTAATTTGTTAAAATCACTTTCGATTGAAGGTTCAAGTTTATCCATTGTGATCCTATGGCTATCTCTTTTGACTGCAGGCTTGGGGTGTTTTAGAGCAGAGGGTCGGTAATTTATCTGCAGCACGAAGATTATTTAGGTCTTCGCTTAACATAAATTCTCAAAGCTATGTAACATGGATGACGTGGGCAGCTTTCGAAGAAGATCAAGGGAATTCTGTGCGTGCTGAGGAAATTCGGAACCTCTATTTCCAACAGGTAATTCAGCATGAATAAGTGCATTAATACCCAACATATAATTAAATGCAACAATAGGACATTGATTTTGTGAGAGAAAAATAAATCTCTGTCCAAA
>NW_019245170.1:0-1515 GCF_002742605.1 Olea europaea var. sylvestris | reverse complement strand
ATTAAGTTTATGTTCACATAAACTTAATATAAAGGCAGGATCACTTGATATTAAATCCAAGAAACAAGAAAACCTTAATCAAATAGAAATAAAATTGCAGGAAATTAAATGAACACAAAGGAATTATTTTGGCATGAGTCTCGGAGGTTCGGCGATCGCTTCTAATGCCTACATCCCCCGTTGATCATCGAAATATTTTGATTATGCTCTATTACACTAAACATCCAAAATGGCAACAAGGATTACAAATTGTTCAGAGAGATGAAAATGAGACTTATTTCTCAAGTATAATGATAGATCTATAGAGATTCACTTAGATCTCAGCCCTCAAACCCTTCGAACATCACCACGAAGTTACAACAGAGAAATTTCTCAGATTTCTTCACAATTCACACAGAATATTACATATCGGAGGAAGATCTCACTATCCTATACATAAAATTAGAGATTTTAAGCATGAAACACTACAGAAAATGATCATCTCTCAAATCGCCATTTTTCTCTCTAAAAACCCTAGAGACGAAAGCAAAACGAAGAGTGAAAAAATCAGACGTTCCAGAAGGCTTTGGGCTTTTAAAGAAGGACAAATGAACCGGCTCCATCCAAGGTCCAGAATTAATCCACGTGTTGATCATCCAATTAAGTTGTCACCACTCATTAAGTCGTGTTTCATATAAACATGATTTTTGCCACAATTCAAATTCTAAAAGCACCAAATGTAGAGAACAGGGCTCGACTCCAACAATCTCCACCTTGTTGCCAGAATTTGAACTATTAGTGCATCCAAGAGCCTGATCTTATGTCCTTTTCATTTGCTCCAAATACTTGTACATGAATCACAAAGAATCAATAGATAAAAGTTTCAAATAGTTTAAAAATTTGTTTAAAGGAATTACTTTTGTACCCATAACTGCATGGAAAAATTTTCAATCTTAATTTCACCTTTTGAAATTATATCTTTTATAAAATGGTTTTGATCTATCATGAAACATGGGATTTTTACTTAGGTAAATTGCACTTTGGTTATAAAAAAAATAGCACAATGTGATTATCATCAAAACCCATTTCAGACAGTAAACCATTCAACGAAATCCCCTATTTAACAGCGTCAGTTGTAGCTATATATTCTGCCTTAGTTGAGAATAGAGCCACAACTTTTTGAAATTGAGATTTCCAACTAATGGCAGTACCATACAGTGTATAAAAATAAGATGAGATTGATTTTCTATTATCTCTATTGCCAGCAAAATTAGAATCAGTATACCCTTTCAAACTTATTCCATTTCTATCTAATTAAAACATTAAGCCTAAATTTGATGATTCCTTAAGATACCTTAATAACCATTTCAAAGCATGCCAGTGTTCTTCACTAGGATTACTCATAAATCTACTAAAAATGCTAATACTATATGCAAGATCAGGTCTGATGCATATCATCAAATACATCACAGAACCAATTACATTAACATATGAAATTCTTGACATTCTGGCATATTCATCTTTAGATTAAAGACA
>NW_019245169.1:0-1515 GCF_002742605.1 Olea europaea var. sylvestris | reverse complement strand
GATCGGAAACAAAAATCGCGCCGGGGGCAATTTCGTCATTTTTCGCGTCGGTGTCGAAATGGGCTCAAATTTGACAGTTTGATAGGAAACAAAAAAATTGCGCCGGGGGCAATTTCGTTATTTTTTGCGCCGGTGTCGAAATGGGCCAAAATTTGACATTTTGATCGGAAACAAAAACCGCCCCGGGGGCAATTTCGTCATTTTTCGCGCCGGTGTCGGAATGGGCTAGAATTTGACATTTTGATCGGAAACAAAAATCGCGCCGGGGGTAATTTCGTCATTTTTCGCGCCGGTGTCGGAATGGGCTAGAATTTGACATTTTGATCGGAAACAAAAATCGCGCCGGGGGTAATTTCGTCATTTTTCGCGCCGGTGTCGGAATGGGCTAGAATTTGACATTTTGATCGGAAACAAAAATCGCGCCGGGGGTAATTTCGTCATTTTTCGCGCCGGTGTCGGAATGGGCTAGAATTTGACATTTTGATCGGAAACAAAAATCGCGCCGGGGGTAATTTCGTCATTTTTCGCGCCGGTGTCGGAATGGGCTAGAATTTGACATTTTGATCGGAAACAAAAATCGCGCCGGGGGTAATTTCGTCATTTTTCGCGCCGGTGTCGGAATGGGCTAGAATTTGACATTTTGATCGGAAACAAAAATCGCGCCGGGGGAATTTCGTCATTTTTCGCGACGGTGTCGAAATGGGCTCAAATTTGAAATTTTGATCGGAAACAAAAATCGCGCCGTGGGCAATTTCGTCATTTTTTGCGACGGCGTCGAAATGGGCTCAAATGTGACAGTTTGATCGGAAACAAAAATCGCGCCAGGGGCAATTTCGTCATTTTTCGCGACGGTGTCAGAATGGGCTAAAATTTGACAATTTGATCGGAAACAAAAATCGCGCCGGGGGCAATTTCGTCATTTTTCGCGCCGGTGTCGAAATGGGCCAAACTTTGACATTTTGATCGGAAACAAAAACCGCGCCGAGGGCAATTTCGTCATTTTTCGCGCCGGTGTTGAAATGGGCCAAAATTTGACATTTTGATCGGAAACAAAAACCGCGCCGGGGCAATTTCGGCATTTTTCGCGACGGTGTCGAAATAGGCTGAAATTTGAAATTTTGATCGGAAACAAAAATCGCGCCGGGGGTAATTTTGTCATTTTTCGCGACAGTGTCGAAATGGGCTCAAATTTGACAGTTTGATCGGAAACAAAAATCGCGCCAGGGCAATTTCGTCATTTTTCGCGACGATGTCGGAATGGGCTAAAATTTGACATTTTGATCGTAAACAAAAATCGCGACGGGGGTAATTTCGTCATTTTTCGCGACGGTGTCGAAATGGGCTCAAATTTGAAATTTTGATCGGAAACAAAAATCGCGCCGGGGGCAATTTCGTCATTTTTCGCGACGGTGTCGAAATGGGCTCAAATTAAACAGTTTGATCGGAAACAAAAATCGCGCCTGGGGCAATTTCGTCATTTTTCGCGACGATGTCGGAATGGGCTAAAATTTGACA
>NW_019245168.1:0-1515 GCF_002742605.1 Olea europaea var. sylvestris | reverse complement strand
TGAATGACGAATATATCATTCTATTTAAATAAAACAAAATGAAAAAGAAAAAATTAATTGCAATCATAGTCCCACTTTTTTTTAAATTGCAAACTAGTCCCAAATAAATTAGTAAAAGGGTATTTAGCACATAATGTCCCCATCTTTTACTATTATTGCGAAAAACGCGCATACCTCTTTTTGTCATTTTTATCCTTAATTACAGCTTTAATTTGCGCAAACCATTATTTATATCTATTTTCATCTAATTTCTCAATACAAAACTGTGAAATGAGGAAAATATAACCTCCTATTTAAAAAAGAAAAACAAAGAACTAATTATACTCATAATCCCAAAATTTTATAAAAAGTGCTAACAGGTCCCAAATAAATTATTAAAAAGAAATTATTATTTTTAAATGCAAACAAGTCCTGAATAAATTATTTAAAAATTAGAAATTAAAATTTTTTTAAAAAAAATGCAAAAGATTCCCCAAATAAATTATTAAAAATCAGAAATTTAAAAAATAATTTTCTTTTTTTTATTAATAGGAGGGTATAATCGTCATTTTCACATCTTTTTATTGAGAAATTTGATGAAAATGATGTTTATCGTAATTAGCTGTGATATTAAGAGTGAAAATGTCAAAAAAAAGAAAAGGTAAAGACTTTTTCACAATAATAGTGAAATGCATGAACACTATATGTAACGTCACGAATTCTCGGAATCTAAAGCGTTAAAAATAATCGATATTTCTTTGATCGACCCCTTTGATGTTAACCAAAGTAATTTATAAATTAGAAGTTTTTGGATTTTAAAAATATATAAAAATATAATGGGAAGTAGTTATTCATATAAACTTTTAAAATTATGGCGAAATTTAGTTTTGGAAAACATTTGGAGGCGATTCAACAATTTCGGATTGAACAACAGCGGAAGAAAAATATATTTGGCCTAGCAAATGTTTGTTAAAATTCATGAAATTTTTATAGGAACTAAAGTATTCATATATGTACCACATATAAAAATTTGAGGGCTTGATGATAATGATTGAAGCATGAAAATATTGCTTGAACTTCCTGGACAGAAAACCCGGATAAGAAACGACGTAGGTTACCAAAATGGACATAAATTTTTCTCTAGATAATGTTTTAAGGAAATTCCAAAGGCTACTATTAGAAGACTCACCTTTCAAATGCCACTGATTTTACTCTAAAATATGGAACGTAGCCCAAATTATACCATTTTCAAATGGAAGACAGAATCTGGAATTATAATCAGCAGTGAATAAACTTCGATCATAGACATACCAACATTTCCAAATTATGGTTGACATGAATAGCATAAAACTGAACGAAACAGATCTTTAAAAGTACTATCTAATTATTCATAATACGTTGACATAAATTGAAAATTTTACTAGAAAGTTGAAAGCTTTTCAGATTGCCGAGCACTTGTACCTATGCCAAACTGCCACCATGTCTCAAATCAACCTGTGAGATTATAGTGGGTGTGAGTATTACAAATAATACTCA
>NW_019245167.1:0-1515 GCF_002742605.1 Olea europaea var. sylvestris | reverse complement strand
TTCTGGCCAAAATTGCATTTGCGTTTTTCGGCAAAACCACTTATCATTTGGAGAAATGGACACCACCGGTAGACTGTGCAGGAGGAAGCGCAGCTGGTAGAGTGGAGCGTGGCCATCATTGACGCCGGCACATGGAAATTCTGACGAGGAGCATGATGGTACTTGAAGGGGTTTCATGTGACAACTCCAAAAAGACATAATGTTGTTGTAGAACCCCAAATAATTTTAAACACCTTAGTGACATTAAGACATGAATATTGGATGGCTAAAGTATACTTCAGATTTTTAGTCTCATTTGAGACCCATTTACAACATAGAAAACATTCGATTTGGAAAATGATATCTAAAGAAAAGTTGTAGCACCCATATTAATGAGTATTAGGCCCTTCATTTGCCCTTAAATTATGAGATTTTCACCTAAAAATAGGCCCCAATGCACACATATTTTTCACACCAAGACAAAAGCTTCTAAGCATAAAAGAGAGAGTTTTCAAGTCTAGAAAAAAGAGAAAGGAGAGGAAGGAAAATTAGTTTTTCCTAGAATTTTTGGTGCTATCAAGAAGTGTTTTCCAAGCATCAATTTTCAACGGAGTGTTTTTTTTAAACATCAAAGGAGTGTATTTTTCAACAAGGTTCAAAGCATCAATCAAGGTAGGTAGAGGTGCAAAGTGTTAATTCGTGTTAAATTATAAGTTTCTAGCAAATGAAGATTTATGTTAATGTTTGTATATCTAATGGTACCTCCGGTACGGCATACACTTTCATGTCTAATGATACCTCCGGGTACCGCATGTACTTCCGGTCGAGGCATCGTGTTAAGTCATGACTCTACATGTTTGGGATTCTACCGAAAATCCTACTATGAAAAGGTTTCTAAAATTACAGCTTTGAGATATATAGCTTGATCACGAATGCACCAATGATATCTATTGAGTTTTTTTAACTCACGGGTTTAACTCCTTCTCTACAGATTGATATGATTCTACCTTAGGCCTGGACGATAGAAAAGATGGAGAGTGCTGCAACGAGCCCATGAAAAATCCGGTGAACAAGTTATTTAGATTTATTTTTGTGAACGTTTTCAATGTTATTTCTTTAAAGTATTTGAATAACGCTGAACGCGAGAACAAGTTGTGTTTTCTTCAAATAAATTACGTTCCGTTATTTTTTTATTCAGTGTTTTATTTAAAGTATTCGAAAAGTTGTTAAAATTATCATTGTAAAAAATTAAGCTTCCACTAAAACATATTTTCCTATGACTAAACCACCGGTTAGTTAAGTAAAGTAAGTAGCGTTCCGGTCCACAAGGGGTCGGGGCGTTACAGTTGTGGACGATAAGACGAACCTTGCGGTATTTTTAAATTTCAATTTCAAGCAATACAGTGAAAATTGGATGATTTTGCCATTGGTCGTTTGGGTGTCGGGTGTTGTATTTGTGTTGCTGCGATTGTTAGAGACTTTAGGATGAATAGTGGCAATCCCAAAGTAGTGAATTCACGTTTCAATATTATGCTC
>NW_019245166.1:0-1515 GCF_002742605.1 Olea europaea var. sylvestris | reverse complement strand
AATCCTAAAATATGTATTAATATTCCTCAAGGAAATGGAAAAGTTTTGTAGTTCAAGTAGAGAAGTCTAGTTACGTTCTATCTTCACATCAACAACTAATATCAATATATATCCAAAAACAAATAAACTCAATACTCAAATCAATTTAGCATTATCTCATTTTAGTCTTCAAAGGGAAAAAAATTCTTCGACTATTGCACGTGTAGGGAAGACATCCAACAAACGAGGCATTCAGATTTAAAAATTAACAAAGTGAAATATACAATAAGATTGCAAAAACAGTGTAAAATAGTGAATTCAAACTCTAATTAGTTAATGAAAGATATTAGGTTAATGTATATATAATACACCATCCAAAGTTTGTCCAACTTTTGTCATATAAATTATGATACCCCTTAATAGTAAGTTTCCACAAATCATTCAAGTATCAAATCAATACGAGTTTACTTAAAACATGATAAAAGAATCTCAAAGCTCAAAATGTTTCAGTTTCCCAAATTTCCATCTTTATGTAGCCCAAACAAAAGAAAGCATTGTTGAAGAAGGAAAGAGTTATATAATGTTTTGGTATTGTTCCAAAGCCATCAAAATTTAATATATGAAAAAGACACATTTGACGAGACTTTTGTAAAGTCAAAAGTTACTTCTATAACTAAGAAGATGCTTCTAAACATGTTTGGATAATTTTCAAATGGCTTAATTTGTTTGGCTAAAATGGCTTTTAGAGGAAATTGATCTAAGTTAGTTTTTTTCACAAAGTTCTTCTATAAGAAGCAGAAGTCCTACTAAATGGATCCTTACTACAAGCTTTTTCATTCCCTGATTTTCATGACTTTTCTTTAATCCATGTTCAGCCACAGTTTGTGCTTTCATCTTGTTTTGAGGGCTTTTTATTAAGATCAAACACAGACACATATAAGAACACAATTGTCTTGAAGCACGGTGGTAACAAAGACTCAATTTCAAAATTAACTACGTGTTTGGTTTAGCTAAGAATTAGATATTTAATAGATTTTGATGTAAGTTGATGAAATATATGGTTGAAAATTGATAAAGTTGTGAGTTCCATAAAAAGTGGTTGAAAATAAATTTGAAGAAAAATGAGCTTTAGAAAATGAGGGCCAAACAGGGCTAAAACATTTATACACCCACAGACTTCATCATTGAAGTACAGTGACTATTATAGTTTGAGATTTGAATAAAACCAGCAAATTGATGCATTTTATATAGGTTTACCAATACACTAGCCCTGCTGTCAAAGCAATTTCCAGAAATTGGGAATGATAATGCTAGAAATGCAAAGAAACCAAAAATGATAATGATAGAAATGCAAAGAAACCAAAAATGACAGTCTTAGCCTTCCTTTTCTTTGGAGCCTTGCTTTATTCTTCCGAAGTGAAGAGTAGAGAATCTGATTTATAGAACTTGTTTGAAATTAATTATAAAAGGGATGATTCATGCCAAGAAAAGAAGACTAAATGACTTTGTTTATGTTGCTTGGGATTGTTATATAAT
>NW_019245165.1:0-1515 GCF_002742605.1 Olea europaea var. sylvestris | reverse complement strand
TTTACCCAATTCCGAAACATTTGCGAAAAATGATGAAATTGCCCCCGGCGAGATTTTTGTTTCTGATCAACCAGTCAAATTTTGGCCCATTCCTACACAGTCGCGAAAAATGACGAAATTGACCCCGGCGCGGTTTTGGTTTCCGATCAACCTATTAAATTTTAGCCAATTCCGACACAGTTTTGAAAAATGACGAAATTACCCCCGGCGCGATTTTTGTTCCCGACCAACCTGTCAATTTTTTGCCCATTCCGACATAGTCGCGAAAAATGACGAAATTGCCCCCGGCGCGGTTTTTTGTTTTCGATCAACCTGTCAAATTTTATCCCACTCCGACACAGTCGCGAAAAATGACGGAATTGCCCCCGGCGCGATTTCTGTTTCCGATCAACTTGTTAAATTTTAGCCAATTCCGAAACAGTTGCGAAAAATGACGAAATTGCCCCCGGCGCGATTTTTGTTTCCGATCAACCTATCAAATTTTAGCCCATTCCTACACAGATGCGAAAAATGACGAAATTGCCCCCGGCGCGATTTTTGTTTCCGATCAACCTGTCAAATTTTATCCCACTCCGACACAGTCGCGAAAAATGACGGAATTGCCCCCGGCGCGATTTTTGTTTCCGATCAACCTGTCAAATTTTATCCCACTCCGACACAGTCGCGAAAAATGACGGAATTGCCCCCGGCGCGATTTTTGTTTCCGATCAACCAGTCAAATTTTAGCCCATTCCGACACAGTCGCGAAAAATGACGAAATTGCCCCCGGCGCGGTTTTTGTTTCCGATCAACCAATCAAATTTCAGCCCATTCCAACATCGTCGCGAAAAATTACGAAATTGACCCCAGCGCGATTTTTGTTTCCGATCAACCCATCAAATTTTAGCCTATACTGACACAGTTTTGAAAAATGACGAAATTACCCCCGGCGCGATTTTTGTTGCCGATCAAGCAGTCAAATTTCATCCCATTCCGACACCATCGAGAAAAATGAAGAAATTGCCCACGGCGCGATTTTTCTTTCCGATCAATCAGAGAAATTTTAGCCGATTCCGACCCCGTCGCGAAAAATGCCGAAATTGCCCCCGGCGCGGTTTTTGTTTCCGATCAACCTGTCAAATTTTAGCCAATTCTGACACAGTTTTGAAAATTGACGAAATTACCCCCGGCGCGATTTTTGTTGCCGATCAAGCAGTCAAATTTCATCCCATTCCGACACCATCGAGAAAAATGAAGAAATTGCCCACGGCGCGATTTTTCTTTCCGATCAATCAGAGAAATTTTAGCCGATTCCGACCCCGTCGCGAAAAATGCCGAAATTGCCCCCGGCGCGGTTTTTGTTTCCGATCAACCTATCAAATTTTAGCCAATTCTGACACAGTTTTGAAAATTGACGAAATTACCCCCGGCGCGATTTTTGTTGCCGATCAAGCAGTCAATTATTAGCCCATTCCGACACAGTCGCGAAAAATGACGAAATTGCCCCCCATGCGATTTTTTGTTTCCGATCAACCT
>NW_019245164.1:0-1515 GCF_002742605.1 Olea europaea var. sylvestris | reverse complement strand
TTTTCTTGTGATTACAAAAATTTTCTTGTAAGAGACTTCGTAATAAAGGATCCTATCTCCAACTTCCAGCCGTTGTAATTGTTGAGTCTAATTTAGAACACTTCTATTAGGCTCCCATCTCCATTTCAATGAGCTTTGGTTCGACTTCACTTTCTTTATCTTTTGTCTTTCCCATTTTATGATGTACAGATGCTTGTCAAGGACTCTTCACAACGTCTGCCTCTCCACAAGGTTCTTGAGCATCCTTGGATTGTAGAAAATGCAGATCCCACTGGCATATACAAAGGTTGATTCCCTTTTGCCATTTATGAAAGATCGCATTTTAGTGCAGCTTTGTACACATTATTGAACTCTTTCGTGTTATCTGACCAATCCTCCCTACTGAACCGCGCTATTAGAGGGTAAATTTGATGTAAAATTATCTTGTGTCATCCAAGCTACATCAACAGGGTATGTTGTGCTCTTCTCAATTATGGATATGGTTAGAGAATTAGAATTCCAAAAATTACTGATTGTCCAATTATTTGGAGGTAATACTACTTAGCCTTTTGTTGCGCTAATACTGCATTTTTTGAATGCATTGTTTAATTTGTTAAAAAGAACGACTCCATTCAAGCATATTTCTATTTCTATTTCTATTTCTATTTTTTATTTGTTTTTTTGACAATTAAGCAGTTTTTTTGTTAAATAGGGATCATGTTGCAAGGGAACTGATAGTTTGGGGATTTAAATGAGAGAGAGAGTGTGTGTGCGTGCGCGCTCGCGCGGACCCATCTGCTACCAAGTGAATAGATTGAAGACTAATGATGCAATTTTCCTGCATTTTGGATTTAAATGTTTGTTACTACTTAAATCCATTTCTTCATAAAATGTTGAATTTCAGGTAAGATTCAGGACTTCGGATTTATATCTGGTTTTGTAAGAAAGTTTCAACTCTACATTGGTGAGGCTTCATTTTTAATCTTCCTCCATTCATGGAAGCGTTTGGTTTTCAATGAATAGATTGTCCGACTTTAGTTTTTGCAATAACAAGCTAATCGTCTAAGTACAAAATTTCATACTAGTGTTAAAAAACATAGAAATCGGCTCCTAATTAGCAATGAATTTTGCTGTTTTATACCAAAATGCAGGACCCATCCCAAACTCCACCCACCCCCCTATGTTGTGACTATTCAGCAGGGGTTCACCCTGTACCCCAAGTTCTTGTCAATTAGTAATAACTACAACCCATCTTGTTAAATTCATAACATGATAAACAATTCTTGATGATCATATCAACTCACAAGTTTATCGATGAGTTATTCCCTAAGTACAGGGAATAACTTACAGGCACTATACAGGTGAAAAAACAAAACAAAATTTATTCTTAAAAAAATTAATTCGAATATCACCTTAATCATTTAATTTTAATTTTAATTGAAACGACACCTTTGAAATGGAACCTTGGAACCACTTTTGAAAAAATTGGAGCTACAAAACAATTATAATATGTGTAGAATTGTAAAACTTGGATTC
>NW_019245163.1:0-1515 GCF_002742605.1 Olea europaea var. sylvestris | reverse complement strand
AGTAGGGAGTGTAGAAATGATTTTAATGGCCTAGGATTCTGTTGGTATCATAATAATAAAATGGAAACCGAAAACAGTCAAAGTGAAAACCGCCTGATTTTGTGTAGTGGAAAATGGACTGTTTTTGAAGCTCCAAACACTTCATTTGTCAAAATGTTATGATCTAATTATCTTCACATATATGCTATAGATGTGTGGTAAAATTTTGGGAACCGTTAAATGTAGGTAAGGACATGAAAAAGAATTTGAAAAATGAGTGGACGGTGATGGAAACCTAGAAAACAGATTTTGTCCATTTGGGTATTTAATGTGATTTCAACATTTAGATGTCCCCTAATGAACTCTTGGGCCTAGAAAATATATCCTAAGGAATACTAGGTTGTTGAAAAAAATTGGATGACGTTGATGTTCATAATTGGACTCGAGAGATAGCGAGACTTATTGGATTAGTTTGTAATGCCATCGGTAACTTGAAATAATGATTTTGTCTAAATTGTTTTGGCATGAATGGACGTATTTTGGGATTGTGTGTGTTAAAATTATTAAATGGAGGATTATATTTAATATTAGATGATAATACAGGCGACTTTTGACGTTGAGCGAAAAAGGGAATTGATACACACTCCATAGGAGCTTACACACATAAAGGCGAAAGGTAAGTGAAAATCCATTTGTAACTACGATGCAAGAACCTAGTATATGTGACATAGTAATGTTGGAATATCTACATAACATTGATAAGAGGCTTATAGTACATCATATGGTGGTTACGATCATTGAGTATGAGATTGCGTAACCTATTGACATCGATTTTCATTTATGAGCATTTTCATATGCATGTACGACATGTAACATGGTTGAAAATACTGAATGCAAAATATGATTTCAAAGTGAGTTTCATTATAAATGTTTTATTGACCACTACTAGGGCACCGAGGCATGTGAGGCATGCTTATGTGATATGTTTGGCATTGCGGGTGTTACTTCTTGGGTGACTGCAAAGGTAGATAGGGGATGGGCCTTTGGTGATCACGGGAGGGCGGACCACTCGACTATGCCCTTGTTATGATTATTGGCGCTGCCAGGTGGGAGACTTCTTGGGTGATCATAGGGGTAGTCAGGGGATGGGCCTCTAGTGGTCATGAGAGGATGGTCCACTTGTCGGTATCGATTTCATACTGGCCATTTGATTATTGATATTGATATTATGCAGAGCTCTATCCGGTGCATAGTAGGTGGGTCAAGGGCCCAATGAAATGAAAGATTTCAAGTGAAATGATTTCTAGTCGACTTTGATGAATATTGAAATATGATATTTTTATCGTGATATTTAAAATAAATGACATGGTGTCATAGGTTGTTATTACTCATGTTCAGGACATGCATGATTTTGCTTACTAAGCATTGGCTTATATAGTTCTTGCATTGTAGATGAACACGGAACTACATAGAGAGCATGGCTAGCTGTGGAGCTCCTACAGGATTCCAGAGTTTGATGTACATGGATGACGACCT
>NW_019245162.1:0-1515 GCF_002742605.1 Olea europaea var. sylvestris | reverse complement strand
AAAACGGTCGCTACATTTCCAAAAAGTACTTATGGGCCGAAAACGGACCTCGTGAGCAAAAGTTACGCTCAATTCTTCGAACGGCGACAATCCAAGCGCTCCAATTGTGCAAGTGCTAATTCTTTCAAAAAATGGCCGAAATCCCTCTTACGTCACGATGAAGTAGTGAGTTCAATCCAAAACGGTCGCTACATTTCCAAAGAGTACTTATGGGCCGAAAACGGACACCGTGAGCAATAGTTACGCTCAATTCTTCTTACGCCGACTCTCCAAGCGTTCCAAATATGCAAGTGCTCATTCTTTCGAAAAATGGCCGAAAACACTTGTACGTCATGATGATGTCCTGAGTTCAATCCAAAACGATCGCTACATTTCCAAAAAGCACTTATGGGCCCAAAACAGACACCGTGTGCATAAGTTACGCGCAATTCTTCGAACACCGACAATTCAAGCGCTCCAAATATGCAATTGCTCATTCTTTTGAAAAATGGTTGAAGTCCCTCGTACAGAACGATGAAGTCATGAGTTCAATCTAAAATGGTCGCTATATATCTGAAAAGTGCTTATGTGCCCAAAACGGACGCAGTTTTCAATAGCTACGCTCAATTCTTCGAACGCCGACAACCCAAGCGCTCCAATTATGCAAGTGCTAATTCTATCGAAAAAAGACCAAAATCCCTCATACGTCACAATGAAGTTGTGAGTTCAATCCAAAAGGGTCGCTACATTTCCAAAAAGTACTTATGGGCTGAAAACGGACCCCGTGAGCAAAAGTTAAGCTCAATTCTTCGAACGTCGACAATCCAAGCGCTCCAATTATGCAAGTGCTAATTCTTTCGAAAAATGGCCGAAATCCCTCATACATCACCATGAAGTAGTGAGTTCAATCCAAAACGGTCGCTACATTTCCAAAAAGTACTTATGGGCCGAAAACGGACCTCGTGAGCAAAAGTTACGCTCAATTCTTCGAACGTCGACAATCCAAGCGCTCCAATTATGCAAGTGCTAATTATTTCGAAAAATGTCCGAAAACTCTTGTACGTCATGATGATGTCCTGAGTTCAATCCAAAACGATCGCTACATTTCCAAAAAGCACTTATGGGCCCAAAACGGACACAGTGTGCATAAGTTACGCGCAATTCTTCGAACACCGACAATTCAAGCGCTCCAAATATGCAAGTGCTCATTGTTTTGAAAAATGGCCGAAGTCCCTCGTACGTCACGACGAAGTTGTGAGTTCAATCCAAAACGGTCGATACATTTCCAAAAAGTTCTTATGGGCCGAAAATGGACCCCGTGAGCAAAAATTACGCTCAATTCTTCAAACGTCGACAATCCAAGCGCTCCAATTGTGCAAGTGCTAATTCTTTCAAAAAATGGCCGAAATAGCTCATACGTCACGATAAAGTAGTGAGTTCAATCCAAAACGGGCGCTACATTTCCAAAGAGTACTTATGGGCCGAAAACGGACACCGTGAGCAAAAGTTACGCTCAATTCTTCTTACGCCGACTCT
>NW_019245161.1:0-1515 GCF_002742605.1 Olea europaea var. sylvestris | reverse complement strand
CGGCGCGATTTTTGTTTCCGACCAATCAGTCAAATTTGAGCCCATTCCGACACCGTCGCGAAAAATGACGAAATTGCCCTTGGTGCGATTTTTGTTTCCGATCAACCTGTCAAATTTTAGCCCATTCCAACACCGTCGCGAAAAATGACGAAATCGCCCCCGGAGCGTTATTTGTTGCTGATCAATCAGTCAAATTTGAGCCCATTCCGACACCGTTACGGAAAATGACGAAATTGCCCTCGGCGCGATTTTTGTTTTCGATCAATCAGTAAAATTTTAGCCCATTCCTACACCGTCGCGAAAAATGACGAAATTGCCCCCGGCGCGATTTTTGTTACCGATCAATCAGTCAAATTTTAGCCGATTCCGACACCGTCGCGAAAAATGACGAAATTGCCCCCGGCGCGATTTTTGTTACCGATCAATCAGTCAAATTTTAGCCGATTCCGACACCGTCGCGAAAAATGACGAAATTGCCCCCGGCGCGATTTTTGTTTCCGATCAACCTGTCAAATTTTAGCCCATTCCCACACCGTCGCGAAAAAAGACGAAATTGCCCCCAGCGCGATTTTTGATTCCGATCAACCAGTCAAATTTTAGCCCATTCCAACACCGTCGCGAAAAATGACAAAATTTCCCCCGACGCGATTTTTGTTTCCGATCAATCAGTCAAATTTGAGCCCATTCCGAAACCGTCGCGAAAAATGATGAAATTGCCCCTGGAGCGATTTTTGTTTCCGATCAATCTGTCAAATTTTTGCCCATTCCCACACCGTCGCGAAAAATGACGAAATTGCCCCCGGAGCGATTTTTGTTTCCTATCAATCAGTCAAATTTGAGCCCATTCTGACACCGTCGCGAAAAATGACGAGATTGCCCACGGCGCGATTTTTGTTTCCCATCAATCTGTCAAATTTAACCGATTCCGACACCGTCGCGAAAAATGACAAAATTGACCCCGACGCGATTTTTGTTTTCGTTCAATCTGTCACATTTTTGCCCATTCCAACACCGTCGCGAAAAATGACGAAATTGCCCCCGGGGCGATTTTTGTTTCCGATCAATCAGTCAAATTTGAGTCCATTCCGACAACGTCGCGGAAAATGACGAAATTACCCCCGGCGTGATTTTTGTTTCCGATTAATCTGTCAAATTTTAGCCGATTCCGACACCGTCGCGAAAAATGACGAAATTGCCCCTGGCGCGATTTTTGTTTCCGATCAATCAATCAAATTTCAGCCGATTCCGACTCCGTCGCGAAAAATGACGAAATTGCCCCCGGCGCGATCTTTGTTTCCGATTAATCTGTCAAATTTTACCCGATTCCAACGCCGTCGCGAAAAATGACGAAATTACCCCCGGCGAGATTTTTATTTCCGATTAATATGTCAAATTTTTGCCGATTCCGACTCCGTCGCGAAAAATGACGAAATTGCCCCCGGCGGGATTTTTTTTTCCGATCAATCTGTCAAATTTTTGCCCATTCCAACACCGCCGCGAAAAATGACAAAATTG
>NW_019245160.1:0-1515 GCF_002742605.1 Olea europaea var. sylvestris | reverse complement strand
TTAATTTTGGACGACCCGGCCCACTAAAACAGCAGATTAATTCCAGCCCAGTTGGCCCATCATTGTGCTACTTTCTCCACATTCTCCACCTTGGTCCAATGATTCCAATATCATTTATAGTGATTTCTCCGAACATGACATCATGTGCTCTTATTCCCTGATACACAAATCAGCAAAAGTTAATATTCAACTGTTTTAAACAGTTCATAAATTTGTTTAAAGGCAGCACTTTAGTTCCAACATCAGCAGGATTAAAATGGGTAGAAATCTTTTCAAATTTAACAACACCTTGAGAAATTACATCTCTAATAAAATGAAATTTCACATCAACACAGGATTTCTACCCAAATATATAGCAGATTGACTCTCAGAATGTAAGACAATATCATTTATGAAACCAAATTCATTTAGAAGTCCTTTTAGCCAAATTCCTTTTTTAATTGCATCAGTAGTAGCTATATATTCTGCTTCAGTTGAAGATAATGCAACAATCTTTTGTAATTGTGATTTCCAACTTACACAGGAATTACATAAAGTGTATGCATATGTAGAAGTCGATTTTCTGTTATCCCTATCACCTACATAATCAGAATCAGTGAAACCCCTCAAGATAACACCCTCAGGTTGTTTTCTATACTCAATTCCTAGTTCATAAGTTCCCTTAATGTATCTTAGAAGCCACTTCATCGCTTCCCAATGAACATCACCAGGATTAGACATGTATCTACTCAATACACTTATTGCAAATGCCAAATCAGGTCCAGAACAAATCATTAGATACATAACTGACCCCACAGCATTAGAATATGGCACTCTAGCCATTCTTTTAAAATCTTCTTCAGTTTTGGGACATTGATCATTAGATAATTTGAAGTGATTAGCTAAAGGTAGACTCACACTTTTAGCATCGGACATTACAAATCTTTCAAGTATTTTCAAAGCATAAGATTTTTTATTTAGGCTTAGTGTGCCCTCTCTTCTATTTCTTTTAATTTCGATACCCAAGATTTTTCTAACGTGACCTAAATCCTTCATTTCAAATTCAGATTTTATTTTGTCTTTAATTGACTCTATTTCCTTTATGTCATGACTTGCTAAAAGCATGTTATCCACATAAAGTAGAAGATAGAGTGAATTCTCACCTCCATTTCCTTTACAATAAAGACAAGTATCGAAATTACTTCTTTTAAAACCAAGTCCAAGCACAAAAGTGTCAAATCTCTTGTTCCATTGTCTTGGAGCTTGTTTTAAATCGTAAAGTGACTTTTTAAGAAGGCATACTAAGTCTGAATTTTTATTCACTTCAAAGCCTTTAAGTTGTTCCATAAAAATGGTTTCTTCAAAATCTCCATTTAAAAATGCAGCTTTTTACATTTAATTGATCCAATTCCCAATTAAATTGAGTTGCTAGGGTGAGTATAACTCTAACAGCTGTAAATTTTACAACGGGGGAAAATATTTCATTAAAGTCTATCCCCTCCTTTTGAGCAAAACCCTTAGCCACAAGTCTTGCCT
>NW_019245159.1:0-1515 GCF_002742605.1 Olea europaea var. sylvestris | reverse complement strand
CAAACCCCAAACCCCAAACCCAAAACCCTAAACCCTAAACCCCTAAACCCTAAAACCTAAACCCCAAACCCCAAACCGCAAACCCCAAACCCCAAAACCCTAAACCCTAAACCCTAAAACCCTAAACCCTAAACCCTAAAAAAAAAAAAACCCTAAACCCTAAACCCTAAAACCCTAAACCCTAAACCCCTAACCCTAAACCCCTAACCCTAAACCCTAAACCCTAAACCCCGAACCCTAATCCCGAACCCTAAACCCTAAACCGGCCTTTCCCAGCATCGCGTCACGTCACCGTGCCAAAACCCCACCTCAGCTCCTGCCCCTCTTGGGGCTTTTGGTGATCCCCACCAACAAATAGAGCCAAAGAAACTCTGGAAATTTGGGCGTTTAATTCTACAAAGTTAAGATACCTTCAAATAAATGCAGCAACTCGATCAAGGAGAGGCCTTTCGCTATGAATATGGAAGAAGTGAATTTTGTGCAAGCGGAAGATGCAAGACTGGAGACTACCCGAGCGAGATGTATATACTCTTGCAGATTTTGTCTATCTCAAGATTTCAAGTATCCTTGTAATTCATCCGTTATCAAACATGTACTTTTTTGTTATTCCTGGCAGTTTCAAATGTCCTTAAAAGGCATGGAGCACTAACAGAGCGCCTTTCTAGGTACAAATGCTGGAGATTACTTGTAATTCCTACGTATGGGAGATAAATTGATTAGACATTAATGATAGATATTTTCCCTCAAAAAAAAAACCCTAAACCCTAAACCCTAAACCCTAAAACCCTAAACCCTAAACCCTAAACCAATCGAAGGCAAAAAAAAACTTTCTCTCTCTACCTCCAAAACGCTCTCCCTTCTCTCTAGAATGGGAGAAAACCTCCAAAACTCCAACGAACTTGATCCACCACCAAAACCACCGGATTGCAGCACTCTAAGTGGTGGAAAATCATCACCAACAACCACCCAAACACCTCCTATAACACCAATATCAGATTCATCCCCCAACTCAATAGATCTGAGTTTGAAAAATCATGGCACGAATCCCAAGGTCGTTGAAACACCCACTTCTGATCAGAATTTGGATATGGGACCATCACCAATGATTCCAGAAGGGCCGAAAACCCTGGGGGTGGTAGAGATTTCGTCCAAATCGCCCGAAATTGACAGATCGAATCCCGAGGGGCCGAAAACTGATTTTTCAATTAACCCTTCCACAGAGCTCAAACAGGGACACGCGCCAGACCATAAGATTACCCATGAAAAGGCGAACCTTCGACTAAAAAATCATCCAATTCCGACGTCGGACGCGCCCTTACCGGCGATCGCAAGTTCCGGCCAGTCACTCGGAAAATCGCAGATTCCGGCCAATCCTGAACCCATTTCGGAAAACGGAATATACCGTGATGATCAGCATGAAATTCTGCATCTTCCTGTGAAAAATTATAAATTTCTGACACCATTGGAAAATCGCCGCCGGTCAACGGCCGGCGCGTGGTGGTCACGCGCCGGTGA
>NW_019245158.1:0-1515 GCF_002742605.1 Olea europaea var. sylvestris | reverse complement strand
GCAGGCCTACGGCTTCTTTTCTTCAAATTGAAATCAAAGTCAGTAAGCCCCTGCCGCCTAGTCGCCTACGGCTTCTTTTCTTTAGTTCTTCTTCTTTAGAGGCGACAGCTGGTGCCTGGCGGGAGGCGCTGGCAGTTGCGGCCTGCAGACTCGGGTGGGGGAGGATTGAGGTTTCGACTTTGGGGATATTTGATACACTTACTGGGTCGGAGATTAGAGCCCATAATCTAGAAGATGTCGTCCACCGGTGGACTGGAAGTAGAAGTAGCCGACGAGTCAGGGGCGGAGTTTCAAGAGAAGCAAGCGAGAGTCGAGGGACGAAGAGAGATGCAATTCAAGGGTTTGGTTTGGTTTTGATTTCAATGAAACGGGTTAATTGAATGATTTGAATCAACATTTCGGGTCTCGGTCGATAAACGGGTCATGGGCTGTGGGAAATTGGGCTTCCATGTGGGTTGGAGATTTAACCAGGCTTTAAAAAAAATAATAATAATTAATTAATTAATTTTTGGGCCTACTGGAGCCCAAAAGTTCAGTGCGGGCACATGCCCGCACTAGACCTAATGGGGCTCCGCCCCTGATCTTAACCTATGGATAAAGATGTTTTGTGTATGGGTAGACATACGTATCCATATAACATTATGAATATAGATACCATATCATAACTGCTTGGAGTCACGTTATGTTATTTCTACTCTAATGACTTTCTCATTGTTACTTTGAAAAGAAAAGATCATTTTTATCTATGTTATTACTTTACTTCTTTTCTATTTGACAATAATTTATATTTGAATAAGTTTTGTTGTGAAAAGATAAAATGAAATAACGAAAATATATGTTTTGTGTCATAAGTACAAATACCCTAAGATATTTGGACATCTACCATAGAAAATAGGTTTATGTGGATATTAATACCTTGTCAAAAAAGCATAAAATGTTTCGGGTAATTTAAGTTCGTTTATTGTAATCCTTGAGAATATGTATTTTGCAACATAAACAATAGAAAGATAATTTATAACTCAACACTAATCCAAGTAATGGATGGATAATAATTTGAATCGATGAGTGAGCAATAAATAATCATTTTTTTTTGGTTCAGCAAGCAATTAATAACATAGGAATAAGTTTAATGAGCATTCATTTAATTAACTCGACTTAATGTAGTCAATGTGCTACGTTTGACTGCCATCGAACATGTAGCAATTTCTATCAACTGCGAGTAGCAGATTTCACTCACTGATGGATGAGCAACCACTTGAATAAATGGGTGAGTAATGAATAACCTTAACCATTCGAATAGATGGGTGAGTAATGGATCACATTTATTTGTTTAACAAGCAAGTAGTAATCAGAGAATAAATTTAATGATCATACCTATGATATCTTCAGTGGTGGTGCAATATATTTTAAGAAATAGTATGAAATTATAGCATTTGCATTCCATTCTCCTTAATTCGAATCCAAAATAGAAGTTGACAATGGCAGAAGAGAGACGAGAGATGGTGGCAGCTAAGG
>NW_019245157.1:0-1515 GCF_002742605.1 Olea europaea var. sylvestris | reverse complement strand
TTGGAGCTTTTTCATTAATTTCATTTGTGACGTGTTCATTTTATGTAGACATAATCAAATTTGAACTATGAGGACATCTCTGGGAAAGTCTCAAGAACCATGCTAGTCTAAGTCTTGGAATCAATGTTTTTTCCTAAAACTTCTGCAATATTGAAGTGGCCAATCATGATCAAAATATAGTCCATCATAGACTTGCTTTATTTATGCACATGTTCATAATTGCCTCAATTGAAGCTTAAACAGCTTGTTGACTAAAATGTTCAAATGTCTTATAAAGACTTACCATCACATCAAAGTTAGTGACATATTGTGATTTTCTGTTGCAACATATTCAACTTGGTGGCCGAATAAGAAATGTGAGATAGCTAAATATATGGGACAATGCCATCTCATCAAAATGAAACCATTTTTATATAAAGGCTTATAAGGTTCTATAGAATCATCCTTAAGGGTCTCGAGGAAAATTCCAATCAACACGAATGTGTTTTGCTCGGTGGTAGGAAAATGTTAATATTTCTTTTCCAGTCAATGTGGTTTTCTCCCACAAGTTGGTCGCTGTTAAGTATCACTGATAACGGATTAAGTAGCATTTATTATAAAATTAATGATTAGCATATTAATAAAATGAATAATAATGTTTGCATGATGCATGCACGTATGTCTATATATCTGTATGTATGTATGCAAAGTAAAGATCAAAACTTATATTTTTAATCATAGACCTAAAAATCTTGCAACTTTACAAGTCCTCTGTAGGAGGTCAATGCAGTTGACAACAAGATTTGGTCTCTTTCACTCAATTATATTGAATTAGGTACTCATGCTATAATTAAAATGAGAATTGATTATTAATTAACCTATCAATAATTTTGTTAGAATATTCTATAGGACGTCCTTCAAAATTCTCATATATTAATAATTTTAAAATGTTTGAAATATATAAGATATTATCTATAGGACAATCACCCTATTATCCCATCTCAAAATATTCTACTTACAAATTGAATTCTAGATAGTCCAAAAAGAGATAGTCCTCCTTCGGGGAGATCAATGTAATTCAATATTAGACCAATTTTTATCTTAATAAAAAAAATTGGATAAAGGAAGACGTCGTGGGTTTGTACGTGCCTATAAACCCTCTTCCACATATTATTTTAAATCTTTGGATTTTCCTTCAATAATTAATCGACCAAATATACGATTGTAATGGCACCAAATTATTTTTCAACCACTTCTAATTAATTAGAGTGATGGAAAAATATACAATACTAATGCATATGATTTTAGTGTATCGGTTAGTGTTTTATTTAATTTACATGGCATGCCATAATATCCATTCATTCATCATCCATAGAACAATAAATAAATGAGTCATAATCACTTATGGCTCATCTTAAGAAATTTAAATTCTAACAAGAGTTAAAATGGTTAATTGGACCACATTTTGGCCCAATTCATTAATCTTCTTGTAGCCCAATCCATGAAGTATCTAAAATATGGCCCAATTTTAATTTT
>NW_019245156.1:0-1515 GCF_002742605.1 Olea europaea var. sylvestris | reverse complement strand
ATTGGCTTTAATTTGGCAGTTTGATCGGAAATAAAAATCGCGCCGGGGGCAATTTCGTCATTTTTCTAGACTGTGTCGGAATGTGCTCAAATTTGACAGGTTGATCGGAAACAAAAATCGCTCCGGGGGTAATTTCGTCATTTTTCGCGACTGCTTTGGAATGGGATCAAATTTGACAGGTTGATCCGGAACAAAAATCGCGCCGGGTGTAATTTCGTCATTTTTCGCGACTGTGTCGAAATTGGCTAAAATTTGACTGGTTGATCGGAAACATAAATCGCGGCGGGGGCAATTTCGTCATTTTTCTCGACTGTGTCGGAATGGGCTCAAATTTGACAGGTTCATCGGGAACAAAAACTGCGCCGGGTGTAATTTCTTCATTTTTCGCGACTGTGTCGGAATTGGCTAAAATTTGACTGGTTGATCGGAAACATAAATCGCGGCGGGGGGAATTTCGTCATTTTTCTCGACTGTGTCGGAATGGGCTCAAATTTGACAGGTTGATCGGGAACAAAAATCGCGCCGGGGGTAATTTCGTCATTTTTCGCGACTGTGTCGGAATTGGCTAAAATTTGACCGGTTGATCGGAATCAAAAATCGCGCCGGGGTCAATTTCGTCATTTTTCTCGACTGTGTCGAAATTTGCTGAAATTTTGCAGTTTTATCGGAAATAAAAATCGCGCCGGAGGCAATTTTGTCATTTTTCTAGACTGTGCCGGAATGGGTTCAAATTTGACAGGTTGATCGTAAACAAAAATCGCGCCGGGGGTAATTTCGTCATTTTTCGCGACTGCGTTGGAATGGGATCAAATTTGACAGGTTGATCGGGAACGAAAATCGCGCCGGGGGCAATTTCGTCATTTTTCTAGAATGTGCCGGAATGGGCTCAAATTTGACACGTTGATCGGACACAAAAATCGCGCCGGGGGTAATTTCGTCATTTTTTGCAACTGTGTCGGAATTGGCTAAAATTTGACTGGTTGATCGTAAACAAAAATCGCGTCAGGGGCAATTTCGTCATTTTTCTAGAATGTGCCGGAATGGCCTCAAATTTGGCAGGTTGATCGGGAACAAAAATCGCGCCGGGTGTAATTTCGTCATTTTTCGCGACTGTGTCGGAATTGGCTAAAATTTGACTGGTTGATCGGAAACTAAAATCGCGCCGGGGCAATTTCGTCATTTTTCTCGACCGCGTCGGAATCGGCTAAAATTTGACTGGTTGATAGGAAACAAAAATCGCGCCGCGGGCAATTTCGTCATTTTTCTCGACCGCGTCGGAATCGGCTAAAATTTGACTGGTTGATAGGAAACAAAAATCGGGCCGGGAGCCATTTCGTCATTTTTCTCGACTTTGTCGGAATGGGCTAAAATTTGACTGGGTGATCGGGAACAAAAATTGCACCGGATGTAATTTCGTCATTTTTCGCGACTATGTCGGAATTGGCTAAAATTTGACTGGTTGATCGGAAACAAAAATCGCGCCGGGTGTAATTTCGTCATTTTTCTCGACTGTGT
>NW_019245155.1:0-1515 GCF_002742605.1 Olea europaea var. sylvestris | reverse complement strand
TCAGATTATTTGGGCTACAATATGCTATCTGCTCCTCATAGAAAATATGCACTGGCTCTCTCTACTGTCTATGAGCCTCAATCCTATGCCGAAGCGTCACAACATCAGGATTGGTGCAAGGCTATGGATACTGAATATCAAGCACTTGTGTCCAATAATACTTGGACTGTCACTAAGATGCCTTCTCACAAGACACCAATAGCCTGTAAATGGGTGTTTAAGGTCAAGCTTCATGAAGATGGTTCGGAGGAAAGAAAGAAGGCTCGCCTTGTAGCCAAAGGGTTCACACAGCAGGCTGGGTTGGACTATGAGGAAACCTTTTCACCTGTTGCAAAACTGGTTACAGTGAGAACCTTGTTGGCTGTTGCAGCACAGAAATGTTGGTACCTTCATCAGCTGGATATTAATAATGCTTTTTTGCATGATGACCTCGATGAGCAGGTATATATGCTTATGCCTTCGGGATATGAGGAGCAGGGGGTGGATGGAGAGCAGCTAGTTTGCAAACCAAACAAGTCCATTTATGGACTTAAGCAAGCGTCGAGGCAGTGGAATGCAAAGTTGACTGCATATATCTTATCAAAGGGATTTAGACAATCAAAATCAGATTATTCATTGTTTTGTAAGAAGGAAGGCAGCTCATTTACAGTTCTCCTCATCTATGTAGATGACATAATTATAGGAGGCAATGATCTGGACCATATAGAACAATTCAAAAAGGAGTTGAATGATCAGTTTAGGCTAAAAGACCTAGGAATTCTGAAATATTTTCTAGGACTTGAAATTGCCAGATCTTCGAAGGGGATATCAGTCTGCCAACGTAAATATGCATTGGAAATTTTAACAGATGCTGGATATACTGGGGCCAAACCAGCAAACAGCCCTTTACCACACAATTTGAAGCTAAGTATGAATGAAGGAGAAGCACTCACAGATGCCAGTGTATATAGAAGACTAGTAGGTAGACTTCTATACTTAACAATTACAAGACCTGACTTATCATATGCGGTGCAGCTACTTAGTCAGTTCCTCCAATCTCCAAAGCAGTCACATTTGGCAGCAGCTCACCATGTGTTGAGGTACATAAAGGGCACACCAGGTCAGGGTCTATTCTTTGAAGCAAACCTTGATTTGCAACTTAAAGGCTTTTGTGATGCTGATTGGGCAGCTTGCTCAGACATTAGAAGATCTGTAACCGATTATTGCATTTTTCTGGGGAACTCACTTGTATCCTAGAAATCCAAAAAGCAGCACACAGTCTCAAGGTCCTTAGCTGAAGTAGAATATCGTTCAATGGCAGCTGCAGTTTGTGAATTAAGTTGGTTGAAGAACATTCTTTGTGATTTGGGTGTTGGACATAATCAGGCAGTACTATTGTTTTGTGATAATCAATCCGCCATACACATTGCTAATAATCCTGTGTTTCATGAGTGCACGAAACACATAGAGATCGATTGTCATTTGGTAAGGGATAAAGTTCAAGCAGGAGAAGTAAAAATGATCTATACAGCATCA
>NW_019245154.1:0-1516 GCF_002742605.1 Olea europaea var. sylvestris | reverse complement strand
TTCGACTTACCAAAATAGAATTTGAGAAGCAAAACAATAATAGTTACCGAATCCGAATGCATGAATATGGATTCATCTTTTTTGATTCTTGAACGAAAACAAGTCATCCTTCTGAATCAAACCTCGTAGAACAAACATGTAAATAATGTCAATCAGTTTCTGAAATCAAATCATAATTAAGAGAAATCAGAAAATGAAGGAAGAAAGATGCAAGTGATGAATTTTTGGTCGAGGCAAGTATTTGACACTTGGTCCTTAAGATGAATTTACCCCGTATCGGTGCTAACGATTTTTCAACAACCATCTCCCAAGATACAACGACCACGCTAAGCCATAGGAGCACTCCAAATGACTTTGACCAATGAACTCAAACGGAATTCCCTCTCTATCAAGGAAATACATGAAAATGCTATGGAATTAGAAATGATAGAATTGCAAGAGGAGAATGAATGCTCAATGCAATTGGTGTACCCAAAATCATGTCCATAGGGTTCTATTTATAGATGTAGAAAGAGTGCAAATAAAGTAGTGTGGGCCAAAACATGCATTATTTCAAAAAGTTGCAACACTTGGCCAAAACCTGCATCCTTTCGAAAAGTTACAACACTTCATTTCTTCCAAATTTGGTCCGCAATTTCTCATTCATCTGGAATTTGTTGAGTGCTTCATATATTTCAGGGTTCAGAGGTCGTTGTTTTTGCTGCTTTGGCCGAATTGAAGTATCCACCTGTAATTTGTGACATGCAATACTGGGATCTATTCCTCTCATGTCACTGTGATCCCAGGCGAATACATCAAGGTTCCGTTTAAGGAAAGCCACAATCTTGCTCCGGGTGGAGGCCTGCAGCTCGCACTCGACTTTGAGCTCCTTTGTTTGGTCATTGGCACAGACTCGAACTTTTTCTAGTTCTTTAACGGGTTCTCTGCCTTCGATCCTGGTCCGTGAGTTTAAGGAAATGAGTTCGGATTCCCATATGTTTGCCATATGTACTCCCAGAGAGTTGTGTTGATGGCTGGCACGGGCTTTCCATTGACATCTTCCAGCGAGCTCCCTGTTTCCTTTGACTTCCCCCACACCATGGGATGTGGGAAACTCGATAGAATAGTGATATAGGGAAACTGCTGCTCTCAGGCTGAAGAGTGGGGACTGTCCCATCACAGCATCATAAGGGGGGGGGTGTCGAACACCATGAACTGGGAGTTCGTCTTCACTTACAAGGTGCTGATCCAGACTCAACTTTGAGTTTGATTGATCATTTGGCAAAAGTCAAGGCTCCACTTAACCCTAGGACCATATTTGGGTATGGTCGAAGGAAGTTAGTAGGGATACCCATCCACTGAAGGGTGTTGCTGAATATGATGTTCAGAGCGATTCCCGTATCTACCGAGACTTTGGGGATGGTTACCCCGGCCACAAGCAATGAGATTACCACAACTCCGTGGTAAGGATGTGGGTCCGCCTCCTTCTCGTCAAAGGAGAGTTGCTCATCTGTGGCTTTTTTGAGATTCTTTTTTG
>NW_019245153.1:0-1516 GCF_002742605.1 Olea europaea var. sylvestris | reverse complement strand
AAATGGGTCATAGTTCTAAGGTTACAATATTATGGTTTTCACAGGTCACCAGTCTTCTATGTGAGGCACATTAAATGTGTGCCAAATTACAACATTCATAAGCTAATCTTTTCGTGCTTCTTAACTTTTTACAGCATATGGACGTCTGTTTTCATTATCTGCTATAGCTTGCACTGAGAAGTCAAGATGCAAGATTGTGTGCTACCACAACTGATCGTTTGTTCAAGGCTAATATAAAACAAACATATTTCTCCAGTTTCAGAAAGACCCAAATGTGATAATGACGGATAACTACACTGTTGACGTTGCTACCGATAGACATTTAGAATTCAATCACCCTTGGTCTGAAGTTGATTATGTGTTTTTGCCAATTTTGCCCATCAATCGTGCACATTGGATGCTCTGCAGACTTGGCATAAAAAATCATAAGATGTATGTATACAACTCAAGCTACAAGACCTATCGTGAAAAATGATTTTGGTCGGGGTTGACCCCTTTATCAGAGTTATTCTGTATTTGCTGCTTGCTTTGGGCATCTGGAATAGAACCTTTGTTGGTCTGGGTAAAGATCCAATTGTGATGAAGGTGTTGCTTGAAGATGACACTCCGCATCAACAAAGTGGGTACAACTTCGTGACTCGTTTTTTCTTTTTGTGACTTATTTTTTATTTCCAAATTTTCATTCATACTGTCATCTCTCATATGTTACCTCTTGAATTTGTTGTGCAGTCATGATTGTGGCATCTTTGTCATTAAGTACATAGAGTACATGCTACGTAATGACATCAAGCCCATGACAATGGATTTTGATGCGAGCCAAGCTAGGTTGGACATTGCCACCCGATTGTTTAAGCACAAGGACATCAAGAAGCCAACTCGATACAGTCGAAGGGAGAGAGCATTATCGTAGAGTGACTGTAGAAAGTTTGTATAGTGGCTAGAATACTTTTTGGTGGTTTAAGTTTCCGCAATGGATGGAGTTTATTTTGTTCATGTAACTTCAAATGGCTTATTGTTTAAGTGTATTAATGAAAACAAAATAGCTTGCCAATGGTTATGACAATGATATATATGACAGTTCACTATGTTATGTACACAGGTCATAGATGTTTTGTGAAATGGGTCACAGATGTGTGGTGAATGGCTTTGGTAATAGTGTTGACTTGTTATATGTTCATGTGCATTGGACACAAGGTAGTAGACATAGGCCGCAAGGTACATGAGTGTTTGCACAGGTCACACATGTTTGTGAAATGGGCGACAGATCAAATGTCATTATGTTATGTACACAGGTCACAGATGTATGTGAAATGGGTCACAGATTACATGTGACTATTTTATGTACACATGTCACAGATGTGTTTGAAACAAGTCACAAATATTTGTGACATAGGCTACAGATAACATGACACTATGTTTTGTGCACAGGTCAAATATGTTTGTGAAATGGGTCACATATCACGTGTTACAGTATTATTTACACAGGTCAAATATTTTTGGACATGTGTCACATATA
>NW_019245152.1:0-1516 GCF_002742605.1 Olea europaea var. sylvestris | reverse complement strand
CATACTAACCACAGAAGTGTAATTGCAAGCAAGGGTCATAATTTTATTAAATAACACAAAACGGTCCCTTATTTAAAGTTTGCAAATTGCCCCTTTTCTTTAATTACAAGCGGCACCTTTAACTTTCAGAAATTACAAACCAAGCCCCCGTCTCCAACAAGAAATCTGAAAACCCTAAAATTCGATTTTTTTTTTGGTTCATTTGCGCCGCCGGCACTAATTAACAAGGAACGGCGATGGCTTCCTGCCGCCCACAACGAGCAGCTGTTGGAAAAATCAGCAGCAGCGAGTAGCTGCTCCAAAACCAGCAGTAGCGGCGCTTGTCACTGCCCATAGCGGCGAGCGCCACTATCACAGCTCGCGGCAGCAGCCCATTGCTGCGCTGCAATCCCGCCGACGGCAACAATTGCCGCTGGCTCCTCCACATTTTTATTTTTATTTTTTTCGATCCAAAAAATTATTTTCTATTCAAAATCACATTTTGAATATGAAAATTGTTTTCATAACTGCTAAAAATTAGAACATGTATAAAATCAACTTTTGATTGCACAAAGACATTAAACAATCTCTAACAAACACAAAGTAGGCTCTGATACCACTATTGGGAATCTACTTATACATGCACAGCGGAAAATTAAAATTATTTCGGTTCCCACTGAGGATCCCTTTGTGTTTAGATAGAAATCATGATAAAGATTGTACATTTGAAGAATTCTACAAACCTTTTGCTTTTCTTTTCGTTCCAGCAATCTTGATTCGCACCCCACAGCTGTCCAATTGTCCAGTCTCCAACGGTGATCCACATAGAGAATAAGATTGCAACTACCAGGGTTTTCTCCTCTTGTGCTAGCAAGAATAATTATGAGAAAAATCATATGAATTGAAAACTCTAGCCATGTATTTATATAAACCCAAACGGGCCTGGTCCAGTCTGGTCCAATATTTAATTAATCCATTTAATTAAATTCGGTCCGTGAATTAATTAATCCAATTAATTAATTCTAGCTTATAAATAACCAAATCAATTAATTAATTTGTCCAACGATTGTTAAATTAATTAATTGACAAATTGCAATCTTTCAATTCTCTTTTGTGTGTGACCCATCAAGTTCCCGATCACGATACCTAACAACGTGAAATATTATTTTGATCTAATCAAAATTGAAAAATTAAAACATCCTTTTAATTTATCGTCAATTCACACTCGCCGTCCCACATTGACATCTAGCAATGTGTCAGGGCAATACATGTGATGGGAAATGTCATGTAGTATGACAAAACAAAACTCGTTCGTTTACCGTGAAACTATAATCCTTTCGTCAATATGATCTGATCAATTA
This sequence comes from Olea europaea var. sylvestris, assembly GCF_002742605.1. Lineage (NCBI taxonomy): Eukaryota > Viridiplantae > Streptophyta > Magnoliopsida > Lamiales > Oleaceae > Olea > Olea europaea. The sequence goes on along the minus strand of NW_019245152.1, from coordinate 176 downwards.
CGAGATATGGAAGTGTGTCAATCTCGATTATCGATCATATCTTTCACTCCACTATTAAGTCAATATAAGTTGAAAAATCCTTTTCGACTTATAAGTACACCTTGGCCAAGGATTTCATCATCGACTTAGTTGAATGAAACGCAGATCATAATCTCCTACTATCTAAGAGTGACGAA
>NW_019245151.1:0-1516 GCF_002742605.1 Olea europaea var. sylvestris | reverse complement strand
GGAATACCAACGGTCATGCAATCTCAACCCTTGGACCAAGACACGTGGCGGGCATCTAAGGTCGTGCTCAGACATTACACGTGATAGCCATCTAAGGTCGCTCTCTGACATCCCATCAAACGCTCGACACGTGGAAAGACACCTTGACATTTATGCCTCTACATCTTCGCTCATAGATCAAGCTTGGACGAAAATCTACGACCTCAATGCACGGGGGCCAATGATGATCCCAGATCTTGTCAATCCCATACTCGATCCATGAATCCCGATCTTAATACCCCCTAAAACTACCAAACCAAGGTCGGGCATGTGAGGTCGGGTCTGTATGTCAACTCGCCAGTCCTTCAATATGATCTATGAGAACGCTAATCCTACTTTGACCACAACCCTTACCCTTTTTGACTCCTTCTTCGACTCCAACAATGGTTGAACACTTGGAATGAAATACTAACTCATTATCCTATGAGGATAAGGATCACACATGGGTGAGTCCTTCTAAGACCCTATCGTCAACACCTATAAATACATAACATGTGCTCATTCCTGAGGTACGTTTTTCATTATCTCCAGTTTATAGCCTCACGCACTAAATTTCCTATCTGACTTAAGCATCGGAGGGGCGACAAGCACACACCTCGTTGCCTTTATTTCAGGTATTCAAAGATTGTTCGTGTTTATCCAAGCTCGAAGTTCAATCATCAAGCTCGAGATTATTCATGTACTATTTTTTGGTAGCATCAAATATCATACTTCATTGGATATTCCATATAATCGGTGCATGACATATCAATTTACCATTACGCCACTTTATAAAAATGTAAAAATAAAGAAAATTTTTTTTGTATTACAAGATGTCTTGTAAATAACCTTGCATAGGAATATAATTATCAAGTTGAAATGTCTTCATGTGAAAGGGGCAAAACAATTCGGGCTTATATGCATAAAATTAGAGTTATCTAACTACATATGTCTCAAGTTACATTTTCAAAATTAAGCTTGTAAATTTTTCAAAAATCAAGCTATCACATTTTGTGATCCTTGATAGAAGTTTTTGACCCATAAATTCAATCAATCAAGTCACAGTCTAAATCATACATGATTTTATGATCATAATCACAAAAATAAAATTTATGAGTTACACCTACAAATTTAATCGTAAATTACACGTCTTTTATGTAACGTATTACTTATTGGTCACAAATTATCTATTTTATTGATCTTCATCCCACTCCGCCACTTTACACTACTCCATTATCATCAGCATCACTCAAACGCCATTACCACAAATCACCACCATCTCCTCAAATCCACCAGTATCTCCACATTCACCACTACTCAAACTCCATTCGCACCTCATCATCACCAGCACCAGCACCAACAACAACCAACGCCGCCACCTCAAATCAATCATAACCGTCGGTACCTCTACCTCGACCTCGACCTCCACCTCCACCAACAACCAACGCATAATCATAGTTACAATTTCGCCACCACCTGCACTATCAACTCAACACAC
>NW_019245150.1:0-1516 GCF_002742605.1 Olea europaea var. sylvestris | reverse complement strand
GGGGCAATTTTGTCATTTGTCGCGACAATGTCGAAATGGGCCGAAATTTGGTGGGCTTATTGGAAACGGCCCGCGAAAGTGGATCGGGGGCACAGACCCGGGATCGCTGGTTTTTAGCCAAATTCCTTTCTTTGGGCCTCCGAATAATTAATTTCCGTATTAATTATGTCAAGTTGAAGAAGTACTGGACCGAAAATTAACAAAGAATAATCGCACCAGGGGATATTACGTCATTTGTAGCGATGGTGTCGGAATGGGCCAAAATTTGGCTAGTTGTTTGGAAACGGCCCATAAAATTGGGCTCAGGGCAAGACCCTGGATCGCTGGGTTTTAGCCAAATTCCATCCTTTGGGCCTCCGAATAATTAATTTTCGTGTTAATTATGTCAGGTTGAAGAAGTGCTGGACAGAAAATTAACAAAGAAAAATCGCACCATAGGCAATTTTGTCATTTGTAGCGACGGTGTCGGAATGGACCGAAATTTGGCGGGTTGATTGGAGACGACCCGCGAAATTAGACTTAGGGCACAGACCCTGGATCATGGGATTTTACCCAAATTCCTTCGTTTGGGCCTCCAAATAATTAATTTTCGTATTAATTATGTCAGGTTGAAGAAGTGCTGGATAGAAAATTAACAAAGAAAAACCGCACCAGGGGCAATTTTGTCATTTGTCGTGACGGTGTCGGAATGGACCGAAATTTGGCGGGTTGGCTGGAAACAGCCTGCGAAATTGGACTCGGGGCACAGACCCGAAACACAGGATTTTAGCCAAATTCCTTCGTTTGGGCCTCCGAATAATTAATTTCCGTATTAATTATGTCAGGTTGAAGAAGTGCTGGATAGAAAATTAACAAAGAAAAACCTCACCAGAGGCAATTTTGTCATTTGTCGCGACGATGTCGGAATGGGCCGAAATTTGGCGAGCTGATTGGAAACAGCCCACGAAAGTGGACGGGGGGCACAGACCTGGGATCGCTGGTTTTTAGCCAAATTCCTCCCTTTGAGCCTCCAAATAATTAATTTCCGTATTAATTATGTCAGGTTGAAGAAGTGCCGGACATAAAATTAACACAGAAAAATCGCACCAGGGGCAATTACGTCATTTGTAGCGACGGTGTTGGAATGTGCCAAAATTTGGCGGGTTGTTTGGAAATGGCCCGCAAAATTGGACTCAGGGCACAGACCCAGGATCGCTGGTTTTTAGCCAAATTCCTTCCTTTGGGCCTCCGAATAATTAATTTTCGTATTAATTATGTCAGGTTGATGAAGTGCTGGAACGAAAATTAACAAGGAAAAATCGCACCAGTGGCAATTACGTCATTTGTAGCGACGGTGTCGGAATGGGCTAAAATTTGGCTGGTTGTTTGGAAACGGCCCGCGAAATTGGACTTAGGGCACAGACCCTGGATCGCTGGTTTTTAACCAAATTCTATCCTTTGGGCCTCCGAATAATTAATTTCCGTATTAATTATGTCAGGTTGAAAAAGTGCCGGACAGAAAATTAACAAAAAAAAA
>NW_019245149.1:0-1516 GCF_002742605.1 Olea europaea var. sylvestris | reverse complement strand
GCGTCGGGGGCAATTTCGTCGTTTTTCTCGACTGTGTCGGAATGGGCTTAAATCTGACAGGATGATCGGGAACAAAAATCGCGTCGAGAGAATTTCGTCATTTTTCGCAAGTGTGTCGGAGTTGGCTAAAATTTGACAGGTTGATCGGAAACAAAAATCGCGCCGGGGGCAATTTCGTCATTCTTCGCGACTGTGTAGGAATGGGCTAAAATTTGACAGGTTTATAGGAAACAAAAATCGCGCGGGGGAAATTTTGTCATTTTTCGCGACTGTGTCGGAATGGGCTCAAATATGATAGGTTGTTGGGGAACAAAAACCGCGCCGAGGGTGATTTCGTCGTTTTTCACAACTGTGCAGAAGTTGGCCAAAATTTGACAGGTTGATCGGAAACAAAAATCGCTTCGGAGGCAATTTCGTCATTTTTTGCGACTGTGTCGGAATGGGCTCAAATTTGACCGGTTGATCCGGAACAAAAACCGTACCGGGGGTAACTTCGTCATTTTTAGCAACTGTGTCGAAATGGGCTAAAATTTGACAGGTTGATCGGAAACAAAAATCGCCCCGGGGGCAATTTCGTCACTTTTCGCGACTGTGTCGGAATTTGCTAAAATTTGACAGGTTGATCAGAGACAAAAATCGCGCCGGGGGCAATTTTGTCATTTTTCACGACGATGTCGGAATGGGCTAAAATTTGACTGTTGATCGGAAACAAAAATCATGCCGGGGGGCAATTTCGTCATTTTTCGCGACTGTGTCGGAATTGGCTCAAATTTGACAGGTTGATCGGAAACAAAAATCGCGCCGTGGGCGATTTCGTCATTTTTCGCGACTGTGTCGGAATGGGCTCAAATTTGACTGTTGATCAGGAACAAAAACCGCGTGGGGGGTAATTTCGTCATTTTTCACAACCGTGTCGGAATTGGCTAAACTTTGACAGGTTGATCGAAAAAAAATCGCGCCGGGGGCAATTTCGACATTTTTCGGGACGGTGTCGGAATGGGCCAAAAGTTGACAGGTTGATCGGAAACAAAAAAACGTGCCGTGGGTCATTTCGTCTTTTTTCTCGACTGTGTAGGAAAGGGCTAAAATTTGACAGGTTGATCGGAACCAAAAATCGCGCCGGGGGCAATTTCGTCATTTTTCGCGGCTGTGTCGGGAGTGGCTAAAATTTGACAAGTTGATCGGAAACAAAACCCGCACGGGGGGCAATTTTGTCATTTTTCGCGACGGTGTCGGAATGGGCTAAAATTTGACAAGTTGATCGGAGACAAAAATCGCGTCGGGGGCAATTTCGTCATTTTTCGCAACAATGTCGGAATTGGCAAAAATTTGACAGGTTGATCGGAAACAAAAATCGCGTCGGGGGCAATTTCGTCATTTTTCACGACGGTGTCGGAATGGGCTAAAATTTGACTGGTGGATCGAAAACAAATACCTAGCCGACGACAATTTCGTCATTTTTCGCGACTGTATAGGAATGGGCTAAAATTTGACAGGTTGATCGGAACCAAAAATA
>NW_019245148.1:0-1516 GCF_002742605.1 Olea europaea var. sylvestris | reverse complement strand
GGGGCAATTTCGTCATTTTTCGCGACGGTGTCGGAATGGGGTAAAATTTGACAGGTTGATCGGAAATAAAAATCGCGCCGGGGCCAATTTCGTCATTTTTCGCGACTGTGTCGAAATGGGCAGAAATTTGGCAAGTTGATTGGAAACCAAAATCGCGCCGTGGGCAATTTCGTCATTTTTCGCGACGGCGTCGGATTGGGCTAAAATTTGACAGGTATCGGAAACAAAAATCACACTAGGGGCAATTTCATCATTTTTCGCGATGGTGTCGGAATGGGTTGAAATTTGACAGGTTGATCGGAAACAAAAATCGTACCGGGGGCAATTTCGTCATTTTTTGCGACAGTGTTGGAATGGGCTGAAATTTGGCAAGTTGATTGGAAACTAAAATAGCGCCGATGGCCATTTCTTCATTTTTCGCGACGGTGTCGGAATGGGCTGAAATTTGGCAGGTTGATTGGAAACAAAAATCACGCCGGTGGCAATATCGTTATTTTTCGCGACGGTGTAGCAATGGGCTAAAATTTGACAGGTTGATCGGAAACAAAAATCGCGCCAGGGGCAATTTCGTCGTTTTTCGCGACGGTGTCAGAATGGGCTAAAATTTGATAGTTTGATCGGAAACAAAAATCGTGCCGGGGGCAATTTCGTCATTTTTCGCGACGGTGTCGAAATGGGCTAAAATTTACCAGATTGATCGGAAACAAAAATCGCTCTGGGGGTTATTTCGTCATTTTTCCCGACGGTGTCGGAATGGGCTGAAATTTGGCAGGTTGATCGGAAAGAAAAATCGCGTCGGGGGCAATTTCATCATTTTTCGCGATGGTGTTGGAATGGGCTAAAATTTGACAGGTTGATCGGAAGCAAAAATCGCGCTAGGGGCAATTTCGTCATTTTTCGCGACAGTGTCGTAATGGGCTGAAATTTGGCAGGTTGATTGGAAACAAAAATTGCGCCGGGTCCAATTTCTTCATTTTTCGCGACGGTGTCTGAATGGGCTGAAATTTGGAAGGTTGATTGGAAAAAAAATCGCGCCGAGGGCAATTTCGACATTTTTCGCGACGGTATCAAAATGGGTTAAAATTTGAAAGGTTGATCGGAAACAAAAATCGTGCCGGGGCCAATTTCGTCATTTTTCACGACGGTGTCGGAATGGGCTAAAATTTGACATGTTGATCAGAAACAAAAATCGCGCTTGGGGCAATTTCGTCATTTTTCGAGACGGTGTCGGAATGGGCCGAAATTTGGTAGGTTGATTGGAAACTAAAATTGCTCTGGGGCCAATTTCGTCATTTTTTGCGACGGTATCGGAATGGGCTGAAATTTGGCAGGTTGATTGGAAACAAAAATCATGCCGGGGGCAATTTCGTCATTTTTCTCGATGGTGTCGAAATGGCTAAAATTTGACATGTTGATCGGAAACAAAAACCGAGCTAGGGGCAATTTCGTCATTTTTCGCGACGGTGTCGAAATGGGCAGAAATTTGGCAAGTTGATTGGAAACAAAAATCGCGTCG